>NC_064626.1:404162737-404465768 GCF_023864275.1 Schistocerca cancellata | reverse complement strand
AAAAAAAATGTTTATCATGAAAGGTACATTAATGATGGGACCATATTCATCATTTTTTCCTTCAAGGAATATGCGTACTTCATTGTACAAGGTCTGACATATAATTGTTTCAACTTACAGCCACCAGGCCTAAAAGTCGAATAATTTAATGACTCTTAACTGCTGTGTTTGGCAGTTATTTTTCAGGTGTTCCTTAATTTCGCTTAAATTAAACTGTGCAATAACATCTCACAACTCCTCTATTCGATCTTCCTAGAACGTTAACGTAGGTAAAACTGTGAGGGACGGGAAAAACCCACGGTGGTTCAACAACAAAGTTAGGAAACTACTGTGAAAGCAAAGAGAGATTCACTCCAAGTTTAAACGCAACCAAAACCTCTCAGACAAACAGAAGCTAAATGATGTCAAATTTAGCGTAAGGAGGGCTATGCGTGAAGCTTTCAGTGAATTCGAAAGTAAAATGCTATGTACCGACTCGACAGAAAATCCTAGGAAGTTCTGGTCTTACGTTAAATCAGTAAGTGGCTCGAAACAGCATATCCAGAAACTCCGGGATGATGATGGCATTGAAACAGAGGATGACACGCGTAAAGCTGAAATACTAAACACCTTTTTCCAAAGCTGTTTCACAGAGTAAGACCGCACTGCAGTTCCTTCTTTAAATCCTCGCACAAACGAAAAAATGGCTGACATCGAAATAAGTGTCCAAGGAATAGAAAAGCAACTGGAATCACTCAACAGACGGAAGTCCACTGGACCTGAAGGGAAACAAATTCGATTCTACACAGAGTACGCGAAAGAACTTGCCCCCCTTCTAACAGCCGTGTACCGCAAGTCTCTAGAGGAACGGAAGGTTCCAAATGATTGGAAAAGAGCACAGGTAGTCCCACTCTTCAAGAAGAGTCGTCGTGCAGATGCGCAAAACTATAGACCTATATCGCTGACGTCGATCTGCTGAAGAATTTTAGAAAATGTTTTTTGCTCGCGCATCATGTCGTTTTTGGAAACCCAGAATCTACTCTGTAGGAATCAACATGGATTCCGGAAACAGCGATCGTGTGAGACCCAACTCGCTTTTTTTGTTCATGAACCCAGAAAATATTAGGTACAGGCTCCCAGGTAGATGCTATTTTCCTTGACTTCCGGAAGGCGTTAGATACAGTTCCGCACTGTCACCTGATAAACAAAGTAAGAGCCTACGGGATATCAGACCAGCTGTGTGGCTGGATTGAAGAGTTTTTAGCAAACAGAACACAGCATGTTGTTATCAATGGAGAGACGTCTACAGACGTTAAAGTAACCTCTGGCGTGCCACAGGGGGGTGTTATGGGACCATTGCTTTTCACAATATATATAAATGACCTAGTAGATAGTGTCGGAAGTTCCATGCGGCTTTTCGCGGATGACGCTGGTAGAATACAGAGAAGTTGCCGCATTAGAAAATTATAGCGAAATGCAGGAAGATCTGCAGCTGATAGGCACTAGGTGCAGGGAGTGGCAACTGACCCTTAACATAGACAAATGTAATGTATTGCGAATACATAGAATGAAGGATCCTTTATTGTATGATTATATGATAGCGGAACAAACACTGGTAGCAGTTACTTCTGTAAAATATCTGGGAATATGCGTGCGGAACGATTTGAAGTGGAACGATCATATAAAATTAATTGTTGGTAAGGCGGGTACCAGGTTGAGATTCATTGGGAGAGTCCTTAGAAAATTTAGTCCATCAACAAAGGAGGTGGCTTACATTACACTCGTTCGACACATACTTGAGTATTGCTCATCAGTGTGGGATCCGTACCAGATCGGGTTGACGGAGGAGATAGAGAAGATCCAAAGAAGAGCGGCGCTTTTCGTCACAGGGTTATTTGGTAATCGTGATAGCGTTACGGAGATGTTTTGGCAAACTCGTGGCAGACTCTTCAAGAGAGGCGCTTTGCATCGCGGTATAGCTTGCTCGCCAGGTTTCGAGAGGGTGCGTTTCTGGATGAGGTATCGAATATATTGCTTCCCCCTACTTATACCTCTCGAGGAGACCACGAATGTAAAATTAGAGAGATTCGAGCGCGCACGGAGGCTTTCAGACAGTAGTTCTTCCCGCGAACCATACGCGAATGGAACAGAAAAGGGAGGTAATGACAGTGGCACGTAAAGTGCCCTCCGCCACACACCGTTGGGTGGCTTGCGGAGTACAAATGTAGATGTAAATGTAGATGTAGATGTACATGCATTATTCTTGTCATCACGCTCATGTTTTTTCCAGCTTAATAGAAACTATAACTTTAGCAATAGAGAAATATGATACTGTGAACTGAATCGTCTTTCCTTTTCTATGAATTAACATATGGTGCACGTTACACAGAATTTACTGTTTCATGAGTTGTATGGTGCTCATTTTGATTTTCGAACGATCAACAATGTAGAATGTCTTTCCTTCTTCTGGGACTGCAACTGATTCATTTATCTGTGCAATCGTTTTTCATACTTTCATCTGCTCGACACTGATTCTTCCACTAATAATAAGTTAATGAAAATATGTGTAGTATATTTTTGTCACCAAGCCAACAACAATTTGTATCTACACCAATTTTTACTTTGTTGCCATCGTTTGTTATTAATTTTCTCTGAATTTTTGATCCCTTTAATTGAACTTCTGTCAGCTATCTGTACTGCTAACAGTACTACTTCAAAAACATTGATTATAAGGAAGCTAATTGGTCATCTTTACCATTTGGCTCGTTATGCTGATTTTTTGTTGTCCAAGACATTGTCATAACATGCAACTTCCGCAAGAACGCATCTTCCAGATGTAAGTTAGTTGACACTAAACGAGACCTAAAATCCTGGATGGATTACTAGTTTTCTGTGCCGTTTACAGTAGTATTAGTTGCGTTCAAACCCGTTCCGACCAGTTTCACGTACAGCTACACAGCATATATGCAACTGTCTTCACTTACGACAAGCAAGTAACGGATTATATTCAGCAGCATGAGATTGTACTGCCTCGACAAAATCTAGTTCCTGTTCCACTTGTTTAGAATTATTAATACGATACGATAATATCTCACTTTGGGTCCATTCTTACAAAATACAGGGCACTATGAGGAGCAGTCAAATGAAAACGAGAAAGAGGGAATAAATGTAAGCAAATTGTCTATTATTTCTAATATAATCGATATAACTGTTAACGCATTTATTCCACTGTGCAAGAGGCGTCAATGGGTTTATGGAAAATGTTTGTGGTTCCTACGGAACCATTATTGTACCCAGGCTTGCACCTCTTCACTCGAAGCAAATCGACAGTCATGAATATATTTCTCGAGTGCACCAAAAACACGGAAATTGCATGGGGAAAAATGGGAGGTGTAAGGAGTATACCAGTCTCAATTTCATTTGAGCGCTCCTTAGAGTAGCAAGCCATACAGGCTGTATACTTCAATATCATTAGCCATTTATTGATAATACACTGTCGAAACCAACCGTGTTTTGCGATATTGTTGGAACTGTCATAGTTAAATTACGGTTGTACATCAGCTCTTCTTCTAGTGAATGAAAATCAGAGCAAAATATAAATATGAGTATACATCAAACCATCGCTTCTATGCGGGAGAATAAAAATTAAAATTAGTGTGTCTGTATGACGAAACGGCAAAATATAATTTTATATCTCTATCGCGATGTCGTCACGCGTAGTAGAAAATTTTGTTATCATAGTACGATGATGCAGACAAATATAAGCCTAATAACATGCAGATGAACACTGATTTCCGCTAGTATTAGATGGGTACGTATTTACCTCAGTTGTCACCATTTTATACTGCAAACTACAGAATGTTCTCAAGTCTTTGTTTTGCTGGGATAGTGTGATGCAACTTCATCATGTCTTTGTTTTGCTGGGATAGTGTGATGCAACTTCATCAAAAAACTCTTTCAGTGATTGTCTCAAATGTAGGAATCTACGTTACAGTAAGCCGTGGTTTTACACGATGTTGTGCATCTACTATTTGTTATATTATTTTTATATTAGCAAAATGTATGTTTCGTTGATATATAGTGACATTAAACTTCGGAATACGATTTAACATGAACTCTGAAAAATGAAACAAGCATCAAAGTTTTGTTGAGGGGATTCTCAGAGCTATTTTCCATATTGGTTTATGCTTTCTTCCAATTCGTGTGTAGTTATAGTGTTTCACTAGTTAATTCGTCTCCATTCACCAAGTACATCAGTTCAAAGCGTGGAAGAATAATTATTTGACACCAGACGAAATTTGCGGCCTCCGTCCAGTTGACAATTTTCGCTGTTGATAAAACATTTTCAATTGGATGACACAACTTTGCCCAGTTATCACTCTAGCTTAGAATGCCAGAAATTTCAGAGTTATCGGAGTCTCTGAAATCTAGCGAAACTGTCTGAAAGTCTACTTCATTTTTTCAATCAATAACATTACTCACAGTTTTTTCGGCATCATATCTATTTATATGTATGTAATGAATTCCTAAAGGACTCTGCGAAATGCAGAACGGAATACAAGCCTTCTAATATATATTCCCTCCCTAAGTTTTACTGCATTTACACCTGTATGCCTTGGACCGATTCTGATCCCATAATATGTTTTCCTTATAGATCACACACGAAAGTTGTAAATGAATTAGAGGAAACATTTCGAAGTTCGTTTTAAGTAAAAGGGGAAGGTAGTGTTCCTCCCAAATGAAACGCCAGCAACTGCGTTTTGTTTTTCCCTCCAATGATGACGAAATGATACGCTACAAACCTAAAAATACCTCCCTAAATTCCTTACAGATCTTCATTATAACAAGAATCACCATGTTTGAAATATCATTTCTGTCTTATTTGGCAGGTTCTACCTTCACTTTACAGGTACAAATAAATATATTTAATATTCAGGTGATGTTTGAGATACCTGCTTACCCAAACTCGATTGGCTAATCAAATAACGTAAAAAACAAACTTTATTCTAAAATGTTTCTTGGGTTCTAAGTGATATTATACTCTTTTCTTTCCTCGTTTGTGCTTTTGCGACCTGTTCCCCAACGTTATTTTTGCTTACGCATTCATACAGGTACTGAACAGAATCATTCCGCCCCGACATAAGAGAATGGTCTCTAAATTTTTCTGATGCTTTACACTTTGTGCCTAGTGTACATCATCATCATCATTCTTTTGACACTCACAGGTGTATAACGTTCTCCTCTAACAGTCTCATTGTTTTACTTTCGCCAGCTGTACTGCACATGTGTTTTTTGTTGGGGTTATCTAAAGAGAGCTACCCGACTTCCACCAGGTTGTTGCTTCGGATTTTTCTTTTGTTTTGGAACTCAGAAAAGGACTTTCTGCGTCTATCTATAATTTTGCCTGGTTCGATGTGCCATCCTTCTTCGTACCAGTTTCAGTAAAGCCATAATTACGTCCCACGACACTCTCTTCCATTTGCTTACTTCCCTATTTCTCTCAATAATTTTCATTATTCATCACTGCAATTTTCATTCCGCAAACCTCAGCTCTTGAACTTCTTTAGCATTAAGGCTCCACATCTCACTGTTTCCACCCAGGAGTGATAATACCAACCACATATTGATTATAGGTTTCCTTTTCAGACTATCATAACACCGTTTCTGAAAACGTTATGTTCTTCAGCAATATAATTCCAGGCTATTTATACACTTCTGATATATCTTATAATGCCTGTCCAGTTGTGTTCAACCACCCTAAGACGCCTGATGAACTGACTCCGTCGTTTGTGTCTATAAACAGCTCACAGTTATAATTCCGACAATGAATAGGAACTATAACAATTCCTATTTTTATGAACAGAGAAAGAGCCAGTCCTCCAAAAAAAGATGAATCATTGTGTGCTAAATAGACTTTGGAAGCGAAAGCGAAGAAAAGATTTACTACCTCAATGAAAAATACTGTAAAACTAAATTATTCTGCCAACAGTATAAACTTTTCTTTTCTATTTACTGAACTGTTTCTATGTCCAGTTCATCGACACTTTCTTTCTAATACCATGTGTAGCACCATAAGTATTTTAACACAAATTCTCTTTGCATCCACTTTTGATGTGCAGTGATAGAAGCTCAGAAAAATCTTGAACGTGTATGGAGCAAGAGACAGAATACGTATCACAGTGTGGATGAGACAGTTGTAACACTGTGGTAATTTTCGTTATTACGGAAACTATTTAGAACAACTAGGAGAAACTTAGAGATTCCTCAGAATAACGGAGGATATCTAAGCGAGGAGTGAGAGGAAATCGTATTCTATTTCTTTTCATTTCACGTATGACACGGTAAAATTCTCGTAGAATCGAAATCTTATCATGCTGTACTACAAAATATTTCGCACAGAGCTAATGAATCACTTCTTCACTACATTGCGTTCAGTGAAGACAGTGCACAATACGCGAAGACGCTGTATTTCTGTAACAGATGTTATTTTCTTCTGTGAGATATACATTTTGCTGTTATAGCAAATGTTGTTACATCGCCGACAGTGCCACTGAAGACGACAGTGAAAGAGCGCGATTCCACACTATTTAATTGCACTTCCGGTTTAGATCTCGTCGTCTTAACTTTTTTTGCAATAGTATTTACCAGGTGAAAACTCATGAATAATACGGAAACGCACAAGTGAAACTGCCGCTCCTGAACCATAATGTCACATGGTATCAGGTAAAATGACACAGACGCTACAGTGCATGGTTCTGAACGCGCTTTTACCACTCTACCGCTTTATTCAAACTAAGAAAGAATATTCTAGTTTGGAACACATTTCAGACTTTAGCTTATAGTCACCCCTGTTAACACGAATTTACAATATTTCCTTATTCCAGTCTGAAATGAGAGCATTGACTTCATGTGTGTTGCTGTCTTTTTCTGATATTGTAGTAATTACTGCGGCAAGGCCAAGTTTTTTGGAAGGTGAAAAACTGTTCCTAATTACAGCATGGTCATATATTTCACAACAAATATCGCATTGAAATGTAAGAGCGATGCAGTCGAGAAAATCTTGCCATGCTCTACTTAATACTCTACCTGCTACGTTATTACTATACTACACACCAATAATCTGAAAGTTAAATCAAATGAAGAAGTATTTTTACGATTTAGTTACAAGTTAAAAGCATTTTCAGATTGAAGCTATCGCCAGCTAACACAAATTTCCGTTTTTAAGACAGAGAAAAATTTTAAGACAGTAAAGAAACTCAGTTTATTTGCAAATATTAAGTGTTCTGTTCAAACACAAGATGGTGCAGGACCGACGAAGTATAGCTTCACTGTTCAGAAGCAATGTAACTAGCTTTAAAAAAATACAGAATCTTACTCACCATAAAACTCTGTAAATGAAGAATTAAGAATGTCCCCAAAGGAGCTCTAATATTTTATACAGCACTTAAACATGTGAAAATATGCAATAATTACAAAATTGGCACGAAACACATTCTCACGTCCTGCAACAGCAAAACTAGCTGGACATTGCTGTGATGGTTTCGTACTTACACTGTCCTCGAGGTACAACATTCTACCATAAGACTTTCTCGGTTCATAGTCATAACGGTTGGAGACCGGATAACTTCAGTGTTCGTTGGTGTTACATTATTTATTTATTGTATTTTATCGTACTTAACAGCAATACAGACTCTGTTAGACGAATGTACTGACAGAATGATGTGATAGCCGTCGCGTTTAACCACAAAATATAATGATTACTGGAATTTTTCTAGCGTGTTTGAGAGATGGCTTGTTTCTAGGTTTCCCATTGGTCTGATAATTTTAGCAATATTTCTACCATCTAATTATTTGATTGTGCTCCCTATATGGGCCCTAAAGAAATTATCATAAAATATATTGCCAATTGTTACTGTCAAGTAGACGGACGTTTCACAATTAAATGGAGAATAAATTTTTGTCGAAGTCTTCTCACTCTCTCAACTGATTCATCATTACCACATATATTCATCCAGATGGAAAGGTAGTCTTAATGAATCTCTACAGTTGCATAAGCACAGTGTTTGGTCAAGGTCAAGCAAAAGAAATTTTTCATAGACTCGAAATAAAGTATGATTTCTCGCAATTACAAGTTTTCTAGGCCCTCGAGCCGTCTGCTTGATAAACAGCTCTCGTCTGCTGGCTTGTTGGGTAATTTTAGAACAGTGGTCAGCAATACATAAAATAAATTTCTTTGGTGTGTATTTTAATTCAAAGGCTCCAAAACTTTGAACTGTGGTGTGTCACGTAAGGTCTACGTATTTTTTGTTTTTTTTTTTGTTTTTTAAGGCATATTCTGAACAATGAAGATCCTTTTTTGAACTAGAGTAATATTTTCATTCTTCTTTCTTTGTGCGAAGATGAATGAATGTATGATACACGATTAATACATTATTGGACACTTTAGAAGCATTCCTCACTCACTGGAAAATTTATGTTCATCTTTCCTTAGATATTTATGTTAAACGTTGCAGCTTATTTGCTTTCGGGCTTCCGAGAGTATTTTCATTTTCTGGACTGTGAGGCAAACAATGGTTCTTAAGGTAAATTAAAATACAAACAATTTCTCTTACTATTAGCTAAGTAGCACTAAAAGGATATTATTCATCATACTCCAGTATCAGCAGCTTGCTCGGTTCGAAATTAATGTGTTATAATCAGTTCAGTGCTCCATGGGTGTATTTATGTTGTACACTGAATTCCTAACTAAACACAAGTGGTCATCTCCGTCACGAGAAAAAGAGAGTCTTTCTAGGTGTCCCATTTATAATAATAACATTAATTTCCTATTTAATGGAAGGCAGCTAAGTGAATTTCCTTCAGTGGCATATAAGTGAACGAAATGCGACACGAAAATTTAAATGTTTGAAAATCATACTTGTTGAAAAATGTTAAAATGTGTGTGAGTGAAATCGTATGGGACTGCTAAGGTCATGAGTCCCTAATTTTGCACACTACTTAACCTAAATTATCCTAAAAACAAACACTCACACCCATGCCCGAAAGAGGACTCGAACCTCCGCCGGGACCAGCCGCAAAGTCCATGACTGCAGCGCCTAGACCGCTCGACTAATCCCGCGCGGCGAAAATCATACTCATGGAGACGAAATGATTTCGTTTTTATGAGGCACAGAAAGAAAAACATTCTTACAGATGTTTCGCACAGTTATGTAAACTTGGGACGTTCCGTGAAGCATAGCGGCAAAGTCGGAAAACTTTCCTCTTTTCAAAAAAACATGAAAAATGATAGAGTTGTTAATATTTAAATAGTTAGGAAACTGGTTTCACTCAAGTGGAACAGATAGCACAACCAACATCGAGGTATTAAGGCACTTCCACTTGGCGCATAAATTCACACAATACTGTTTCAACAGAATATGAATTATTATAGGTCAATATAAGAGATGGTGCTGTAGGAAGCAATCAATAGTACAGGGATCGAGATACTTTGAATTAAACGAGAGAGTTGGACGTAAGAACCAGGACGAAGAAACGAGAAGACTGAGAAGACTTTCTGTCATAATGAAGGTAAAGATAAGGAAAACACAAGAACAAACAAAATAGCATACACACGGAAATGTAATCCAAAATTACTAGTGTTCTCAGAACCAGGAACTTAAAATGTTGTTGACACTTACTTCACTCCATAGACTGAACAGTTGTAAGATGAAGAAACAACTATGCCTAGCACGGGAATACAATCAACTAGGAAAAAACAGTAAGAGAACTGACTAAATTCAAAATCACAGAATAGCTCAAATTCGGAGTCTGTCATTTAGCCGATTAATTCTGCAAAGACTTGTACAAGAAAAATGCAGAACTAAGAGGCTAATGTCAGATGAACGCAGGAATACCTTGAGCAAGCAGTTGAAGAATTAGCGGCAGAAAAAGAAAACATAGTGTAAATTAGCCTTTGGATAAAAGCTGACCAATAAATGACCAAATTTTAAGTAATACAACATACTTAACAGTCTAACATAGTATTTTTCAAGGACATCGCTATAAGATTTTTCTTTTTTGTTGGATACTGGCCTGGGCATTTCACAGATACTAAGTCCTAAACGTTAAATGCAGAGAGCTAGAAAAGTTATAGATTGTGGACAAAATACAGGATATTTCGAAACGATGTTGTAATTTGATGCCTTAGAATTTTCAGTAAATGCGTTTTTGCTCTTAGAAGCGTGTTGGTAGGTACCCCCGTCGCTCGCATTAGCTATGTGAGTCTCAGTGACAGGGACGGACCTTTATAATGCATATTTTTAATGAAACATTTATTTAGCAATTTCCATAAAGTTGTGTGAGGCCTGTGATGGCCGGGGCCATTACGGTAACGCGTTTGAGCGGCCACAGCGGCGCCGCGGCGCCTGCCCGGCCGGCCACTCAGCCCCTCGCCAAAGAGAGGCCCACAGCCGAACGCGCCGCCTCTCTCACTCGCCGCCATCTGCGGCACTCCTTGATGACTGCGGGGGCGCTCTGTCACCGGCTCTCAGTCGCTGGCGTTTCTCATCCGCTAGTGCAAGCCCAGAACGGCGAAATTAATTCTAAAAGTTTGAATCTGGAGGAAAACTTACCTTCGTGGGCACAAGACACATCGATTGCATTAAATCAGCAGTACAATGTTTTGGAATCACTGGTTACATGGTCGTACTGTGACGACAATAACTAAAAACGAAAATATCCTTGGTAACGTTGTTCGTATAGTTAGACTCACGTACTAAGAAGGACACTTTTACTTGCATTGTAAAGCACCGAATGCATAACGTAGAGCCATTCTAAGTGTGAGTAGGACACGCAGTGAGGATTCCGTATTAACTGAATTTTGTGTATATATAGTTCATCAATCCTGGAAATCGAGGATCTCAACGATTTTTTTTCTGTTTTCGATATCGACACCGGCAAGTTAGTGGTCCCGAGAATGCTTTTGGTGGATAATAGCCGCAACGGATTTTCACTATATTTCTATGTGACAAAATTACAGTCTAACGAGTTCCATATTTTTTGCTTTACTTGTACTGTAAAACCATGTTTCTTGCGAAATTCATGATTCTAGGTCAACGAGAAGTACCCTATAGGTTTTGATGAGTGAGTTATCGAGTTTCAAAACATGTGACGTAAACTGCCGAATCTTTTTATTCAATTGCTTAGTATGTGACATTAATTTGTACTCGATACGCCAACCTTACGCACAGAAAGAGCGTCTTAACAGACGGGCAGACAAACTGACAGAAGGATAAAAAAACGGCAAAAACGTCTTTTCGTGTGATACAATAACAAATTAATAATTTTCGGATTTTTTCTTAGATCATACTGTGAAACTTTGCTTACTGGCAAATATTATGATTCTACGTCAACGGCAAGCATCCTATAGGTTTCGATGAGTGAGCTTTCAAGTATCAAAACGTGTAGCATAAATGGTCGTATCTAGTGTTGATTTAGAAGTTTAAAATTTTTACACCGCCAAGCGACTATATACCTTAATCTGCGACCTGTTCTTCATAAAAACGGTTCTTAAGAGTCAGGTAGAGAGACAGACGGACAACAAAGTGACCGTATAAGCGTTCCGTTTTTGCAGACTCAAGCACGGAATCCTGAAAAAGTCTGAGCCTTGTTAAGCATAGCTTGTGGCAACAGTACCTACTGAAACAGTTCTCAGGTAACATATTAGTGTTTAGCGTTTCTGATAACTCTAGTTAATCATTCGGTCCCTTTATACTCGCATATTTTCAGAGGTGATGCATTTTCCAAAATATTTTGCTTATCCCCATACAACTGTAACATCGCTGAGATGCTCCGTTGCAAAAAAAAGGGTCTATGAACATTCTTCCGTCTTTCCTGCCTTGTTCGCTGTGAAGAATCAGTTTCATAGTGGCACCAAGGCTACCTGATTCATTTTAAGCTAAGAAAAGCAAATGAATTCCTTTTCAGGCACCTACGTGTACGAGGACTATTTTTGCCTAGGTCCTATCGGTCGAGAAATTAAAACCAAATTGAAAATCTGATGAAGATGTATCCCCCACATAATATACTTGTCATGCGTATCAGAAAAGTGCGGCAGTCCTGAAGGAACTTCGAAGCAGGAGGTGCAGAAGTCTATGATGCCGGAGGTCAGGAAAGAAATCGAGTGTCTGCCAATGTTCTGTTTCAGCAAATGGATCAGGCGACTCGAGAAAGGCGTGGTTCACTATATCTGTGTTGAGTGATTCATTTCCCAAACGTTTCGGCACAGACAACGAGCTGCAGACCGGCATAGAGAATTGGCTGAAAGAGTAGGCGACTGCCTTCTGCGATGAGCTATTCGAAAGCTGGTGCCATGCTACAACAAATGTCGTAGTACAGGTGTGGCTGTAAGGTGTCACTAAACGTTACAAAAAAAATTCATTTTTATTTTCGTTGTGTTTTCCATTTCGCCAACGATCGGATATCTAAAAAAATTAAAAATAGTCTTCATATATTCCGCAAAGCTCTGTGAAGTTCATGGAAGAGGGTACTTCACAATGCACCTGTTACTGGGGTTGCTTCCTGTTCCATTCGAAAATGGAGCGCCTGACGAGTGACTTCTTAAATGCCTATGCAGCTGTTGTAACTAGTGTTATCTTGTCTTGCTGGTCCCTAAAAGAGCGGTACGTACAGGGTTGTAGAGTGTTCCTATATACCAACGGTGCAGCAGGCTCTGGAAATATTTTAAGTAGGTTTTATGGAACAGTTGCCGTCTTTTTTTCAGTGTCTGCCAGTTCAGGTTTTGCAGCATATCCTTGGCTCTTCTACGGGTCAGAAAAACTAGAAACTGTTCGTGCTGTCCTCCTTTCTATAAATTAAGTGTCCAATTTTAGTCCAGTTTATTGTGTGTTCAACACACTTTAGCGTTATTCTAGGATGGGTCGCTCGAGTGTTTCTAACCAATAACCTTTGTAAAACCGTAGTGTTTTCCCAATAACCTACTAACGAACCAATATTTGCCACCTGCCTTACCTACTGCTGAGGCATTTGTAGGAGTTGCCTGTGTCCAAAAGTGACTCGTTGATTCTGACACTGTATTCATAGCATATAAATGCATAGTATACAAGACAAACCCGTTATTTTACGTTTTTGTATTCTTAAATAATTAAAATTAAGTTCCCAGTTTTTTCACCTCTTTGAAATATTACAAAAACATTCGATTATTCTGCAGATTTTTTTCAAGTAGTGCTTGCTTATAGATAACTGCATCATCAGCGCGTAGTCTGAGTGTACTGTTAACCTTAGTTTCTACGTCATGAACATATAACATGAACAGCGATGGTCGCAACACACATTCATAAGGCACATCTGAAGTTATGTCTATACTTTTTGCCAAATGTTCTGAATATCTGGTCTTTAGTTCACTAATCTTCAGCGAAGAAATGTCTGTTCTGTGTGTCTTTCGGGATCATTAAGAAACCTATTGTCTACTTCTGAGTGATTTATTTGTCAGAATCTCTATTCAAATTTGATTCGCACAAAAACCAACAAATGAGTTATGTACTTCTCACAGATGTGCTGTTAATAGCTCTTGTCTTTCTCTTTTACAAACTACTTCTTGCTTTCTCGTCACTGACAGTCCTACGCGACGAAAAAATCACTAACTGTGGCAGTTGCTTCCTAGAGTTTTGTTTCACTTCGACATAAATGTTCGTATACTGAATGTTTCTACCAAAAATTGATCTTAGATATTTCTGACACATCAAAAATTCGAAAATTGGAACTTCAACATAGGGAGGCTACCTTGTGTACCCTTCCGTCATTCGTCAGAATTTACACTTTTTCTCAAATAGTCAGTTAGTTTTCTGGTGCTTACATTTTGAAGTCGTACGAACCAAGTGTTGGAGTACAAGTTCTCATACAAGTACTAGATCTGAACGTAATAAACTGATATATAGCTAAAACATATTCCTCGGACTTTTAGTCAAGACGCTTGAATTAAGTTGCATATATTTCAGAAACGTAGTAAAAACTGTTCTACCTGAAGATTTGGTGAAACTTTTAGATAGTAACCTTTTCTCATATTGTCATCAACTGATCAATATAACAATACCAAATACGCATACTAACAAAGGGATTAAGGGAAGAAGTGTAATAGATTTATCTTATGCAGAGCTGCAAAACGTCTCCCAAATTTTTCATCGGCTCTCAAAGTAGGTTCAGTATGTTACTAGGAACTAGCATTCTCCACAGAAACTCCACAAGAACTAAAACAAAATAAAATTGTACACTTCTTCCGTGTAATAACCTCATTCTTTAGACACGAAAGTGCGCTTACATGTAATTTCAATATTAAATTTCTAATTTATGAAATACTGAGAAATATGTTTTCAGGAACTAATAGATACAACGCCCCACCATTCTAACAGAAAATTCTCCAACATAACCGAAGAGACAATGATAATTTGAGCTTTGAAGGCCAATAGGCGTTGAGATACGGATCCAATAATAGACGGAGATGTATACATTCGGACGTTTGTGAGCAAATAATTCCTGTCTCGATGAACTTGAAGTGGGTAGGAAACTGCGTAATTTCTGATATTCTAAGGAAAAACTACATGTATGTGATGTAGAGATCACTAGGGGCGGGGGGGAGAAGACTTTAAGTATATGGAACGAAAACCTGACTCATATAACTAAAGAAATTAAGAAAATAATTCTTCAATCGTTATCACGTGAAGCATGAACGGACGCGAGAACAACAGACGAGATTTGGGAGGAGTACATATCAAGCGAAGAATCTATTTGGTTTTGTGCAAAATATAACTTAAATTCAATAGAAGAAAACATTGAGCCTAAGTCATTTTATAGCTCACAGATTTACAAAAGAAGTGAATAAAATTTAAAAAAAATAGTCAGTTTGAAGAAGTGAGGAAGGGAAGTTTGAATTTAGCCTATAGTGACTCTCGACATATTTAACTGGCGAGTTCGGTGAAAAATCTGAAACTCCTTCCACGTCAACGCAAATATAATGAACAAATTTTTACACGTCCTTTACTTAATTATCACGACTGATTGAGAGAAAAAACTACATAGAACTCGCCATTACGCAGACCTTCTACTAAATAATGAGAATGAACGTCCGAATGTGAACCATTATTTACACAAAATTTGTTTAGAGAAGTGGAAATCTAATGGTTATTTGCTTAAGTGGGTGACATGTAATAGACTGGAGCCATACCATCGAACGTTCATTAGAGTATCGTTCATACAGTTCTGAACATAACAAAAGTAGATAATATCACGAAATACCCCAATCAAAATGAATAAGAAAGTGACGTTTCTCTACCGTATGGCAGTCAATTAATTCAGCATATTTATTACATAGGCCTAATTGGTTACTCTTTCGTTTCTTTTCATTTACTTATTCTTTGCCCCGCGGGGCAGCCGCGCGGTCTCAGGCGCATTATCACGGCCCGCGCGGCTCCCCCTGTCGTAGGTTCGAGTCCTCCCTCAGACATGGGTGTGGTGTTGTTCTTGGAATAAGTTACTTTAAGTTAGAGTAAGCAGTGCGTAATCTTAGGGACCGATGGCCTCAGCAGTTCGGTCTCATAAGACCTTCCCACGAATTTTCAATTTTCCAAACTCATTCTTTCAGAAACTAAAAGAAATTAAATATAAGATTTAGGATGCGGCTTCGCAAATAGAAATGATATTCCAAACGAAAAGAAGTGCTACAGTGGAATTTATTAGCACAAATGAAATTTGTGACAAGTGAAATTACCCTTCAGATTGTATAAGTGGTAGATACGCATTTTGCCGTGTCTTTTTGCTTTAGCTACTTGTCTCCGTCATTGAAGAAACTTTCATTGTTCTTTTATTATTATTTTTTTATGAACAAAATGGATACTAGTTAGTGGGTACGGTAGTGTGTAGTTAATTTAAGTATGTTTTTTTAGTTAGCTAATCTGTTAAAGAAAATGTGTCATTATATCCACTTATTTATGAACTGTTCTTTTCTACGTACGTTAATTTAGCTCCTTGCTCTGCAAGTTGAAAAGTGAGAAAGAAATCATCAGTAGGGAACAACTTTTTTTTTTTTAGGTAAGCAACGGAGGGTTCAATGAGTTGTCTGAGGTACGCACACCACGCGTCTTCAGTTCTCAGCGATTACTGTAATCTCTTAGAGATGAAAATGCATGCTTGTAAACAAGTAATATCAATGACGACGTCAGTGAATAAACGAAATTAAACACATACATTAAGTAAACAATGTAAATCTTCGTTTAGAATCATTTACCATCACGAATGCAAATAAATAACATCTACTCAACCTACTAATAAAATGATAAATTTTGTAATTCAAGCAGCAACCAGCTGCAAATACACTTGTGGTTGGTTTCTACTTAAATTATAAACGTTATAACTGTACCGCACCGACGTCTCTAAGAAAGTCAACTTCTGACAACACAGCCTTAACACAATGTGTTAGCTGCTGTTTTCTTTTTGGCATTTTAACGACATCTGATAGCTGGGCAGTAATCGCATTTTTTTTATTTTCGTAGTGTACGCAAAGACTTCCACATATGTGAAACGGTGTCCAGAATGCTTCCCAAGGTTCATTCTAATTCGGTATATTCAACTATTATACTAGATACGGGACCGTTGGATGCGGAACTTGCTGATAATGACACAAATGCGATTAGAGTAGGGAAAGCAGAGTCAGACAATGAACGTCTGAAGAGAGAGGGAGAAGTAAGCGGAGAGAGAAAGATAAGATAATTCGTAGTATCTAACCAGTCAGTTGCCAGTTCCATTAGCAGTAATCTCGGTAGTCTTAAGTATAATGTTACACGTTAAGCTCTGGGAAAACGACACTAGAAAATAAACGATATCAGTTTGTACCCATCAGTGTTCTAGACAAGGTAATGATAACCCCATCAACAGAATGGTCAGCAAGATAATTACTAAGATGGTAATCAATTGTAAAATATGTCTTTTGGTTCACTGCTAAAGATATTTGCAATGCACAGTGTGCTAGATGCTACGTTCGCATATGACAAAATATGTAAATTGTAGATTGAAATTCACATTTTGAACTTCGAGAACACAAACTTTCAATCCATACAGCAATATTTATGTTTTATAGATCGCTTATGCGATGTACAGTTGTTCGAAGAATAACATTATTTCAGATGGAAACTCCGTGGTTTAACTGTACAACAAATATATCATTCATTTCTTGACTTAAGTGAAAACCAATATACCATAACACAAGATATTTTCTCGGATTTGGAACTGTACTATATCATTTTCCTTCACTCACCTCTGTACGTCACACATGACGATGAGTCACCTTCAGCGGTGGAAGAATAGTTTTGAATCAGGTGAACTCAGATGCGCTTTCAAATTTCTATTTCGAATGCATTTTATTTTCTTTTACACGTTTTCTCTGTCAAGAAATAGAAAAGTAATCTGTACCCATTACGAGATATTTTTGAATTCAGCTGTATTGTAGTTCACCTTAACACCAAAGAAATTATTTATATCGCAAATACCGAAGGCGGTAATACACCAACGTAATAGAGCAGTGTAAACAAATATACAGCACTTGTAACATCGGTCACATACGGTGATACTGCAATTTCATTTCACAGAAGAAATTTCAGAAGGTTAAATAACAACTCATAAATGTTGTTCCAATGCCTGTGATTCGAAAGACGTCGATAGGCTGTCGAAAAACATTTCAGAGATGCACTGAAATATATGTGTTAAGCCAAGTCTAGCCAGTGCGTCATCATCAGACACAATGTGTTCCTTGTTAGAAAAGAAAGAAGTTTCATTAGCGTCTCTTTTTCTGTTACAGTATCAACGGGACTTTAGCGAGAATGAGGATCTCTACAAAATATAATGGCAATAAATTGCTGGTGTCATATTTCTGGTTATTCTTTGTATCAAAACGGTCTACACTCAACTTTCGTTGTGACCAGATTTTTTTCCCACGCTAACTGCAAAATCCCGACAGACAAAACGGAATATGAGTAAGGAAAGTATTGTTTAGGAAAGTAAATCAGTGGCACGATTGAAGTACCAGGTTTGGTAGGGACAGATGGCCGTAGGAGAAAAAACAGTTTTCAGTGGAATTCATCTACTAGAAATAAATACATTCAACTTGAAGACATTTAAAAATTATATCGAGTAGCTGACTGTGTAAAGGTAAATTGCGGACAGTTGGAAAACTGGAGGGAAGAACCAGCAATACTCTGAAATTATGAATGGACAGTGTGAAATGGAGAGATTTTAAAAAGAAATAGGTGAGGAAGTATCTGTGAAATGCAAACACAAAGCAGTGAATTTTGAGGTGATCTGTTGTACTATCCTAGTATACCCTTGGAAAACTATCATGAACCTGGTTATAAACTAGACTAAGTGAGTACACACAATTTACACATTAAGATAACAATGTTTCTGTGATTGAAATTGCAACGAGTTTCTTTGCGTGGCCATCCTCCGTAGCAACTACAGAAATATTGGTTTTGTAAATAAAAACGCCTTCTGCTGCTGCTCTGTGTTTTGTTTGCCCAGACGCGTTTCGATTTTTTCACTTAAAGGCTCCCTAAGTGGGCTCTATAATGATGCAGTTATGATACACTTTTGTTTTTATATTTATGATTCCTATATTATAAAACAACATATCAGAACAAAAGTATGTCATAACTGTATCCTTATAGAGCCCACTGACGATGCCTTAGAGTGAAAAATGGCGAAACGCGTCTGGGAAAATAATACACAGTGCAGCAAGAGAAGGCGTTTTTCTTTACAAAACAAATATTAAAACTGCAGTTGTTCTATACTGAGAAATAACAAAAGAATAAAACCAATTAATTATAGCTCTTACCAAAATAAGAATAAGTTACGGACAACAAAGTGCATTGAATCTCTGGCTCTCACAAAGCAAACGAATAGAAATTTAGCTGCATACCACTTTTTTTTTATTTTGTGTATTCAGAACATTCGAAAGAACGATGATAAAAGAAAATCAAAGAGACGGGAATAAGTAGTGGAGCGGCAGAAAATATGGAATCAAGTGAAATACTAGAAACTGAAAATAGGCGAAAATATCTGACCGTAGCAGTCGCGCGGTTCCCGACTGAAGCGCCTAGAACCGCTCGACCACCGTGGCCGGCCATAATCAAAATCTCACAGGGAAATATCTTTTGCCACTTTCTTAACCGAATATTTGCAAATTTTTAAGATATTTGATAGGTATTAAGAGAATTGCAGATGAAATAAAATAATTAATTTCAAATTACATTTAATTATGTAATTTTATTCGCTGCACCTAGTGGAACTGTTGGGCAAAGTTTTCTCATCGTTAATCATGTTCTGAATTCTTTACCAGCCGTGAGTAACGGACCACCTTAAAAATTCCAGTGGCATTAATAATTACTTTGCTACATGCAACATTTCAACGACCAAGAGAGCAGCAGTAGTGTCAGGCAGGGAGGCGTTCTTTCTATTTTACTGCTCAGTTCCAGAATCGGAGATGCGATGAAGGAAATAAAAGAAAAGTTCTGTAGTGCTATTTCAATTCAGGGTTAAGAAGAGACCAATGAATTTGAGGAGGAATGAAAGCAGGGAAGAATTACAAGGCAGGATGAACAGTAGACTGTGCACAGAATATGGACTGACAGTTAACCAAATGAAAATAAAGTATAAAAGGCGCAGCAGAGATGATTATTAGTAACATATTTAACTTGTAAGTTGAGAATCTTGTAAGCAAAATAACGCATGACGTAAGAAGTATAGAAGGTACAAGAGGCAGTTTAGCCCAGGCAAAGAAAGCATTCTTCAAGAACTCTTGAGAAAAAAAAATTTCTCACAATGTCTGGAGTGTAGAACTCTATACTGCATCATTGACAGCGAGAAAACCGGCAAAGAAGAGAATCGAATATTTTGGGATGTGATGTTACAGGAGTATGCTAAGAATTAAGTGGAATGAGAAAATATGAGGTCGATCTCCGCGTATATGGAAAACACTTACTAGGGGAGCTAAGGTAATAGAATATGTGTGTGTGATTTCTTGAAGTAACGTTCATGGCTATACAAGGAACAGTAGAGGCAAAACTTTTAAGGGAAGGCAGTCGGTCAAAACACTCGTTAAGATTGCCGAACGTATACGATCGAAATATCGGTTAAAGGAAAGGAGTTTATGCGGCTACACATTCAAATTCTAATAGATCAAGTGGTTAAGGATGTTGGCGGCCGGAAGACTGATGAAAAAAATAAATAAATAAAAAAGTAAAAACTCCTCAGTTTTCTTTTCTGGGTTCTGTAATCGATGTATGGAACGTATTATCGATCCCTTAATAAATATTGTGCAGAAAAACTGAATCGTCAACTGAGCTGAACACCTGAAAACACGTAATTAATGAATAGCCTGGAAAAACTTTGGAAACTACAACAGGACGGTTTTAAAAGTAATATACAACAAGTGATGTGGAAAATAGGTATCTCTCACATACTTTAGTGGTGTGCGAGTGCCTTTCTTATTTCTTCATGGGTAATGAATGTGCAAGGCTAATTTGTTTCTGATATTATGATAGTAGCCAGATATTGTTACTTGTTTCATTTATTTTGACTAAACAAGGCTGTAACCTATTCTGAACCTGAAGGGTCGTCACCCGACGCGAACACAGGTTACATACAAGTACATTTCGGCACTGATAATTGAAAAGGAGAGCTTATATTTAATTTCATAATGTCGGAGTATACTGTTTGATGAGGTGCGGCACCTTACAAGAAGATGAGTAACGCTCAGGATGCTTTTGAAACTATGTGAAAACTTTTCGTGATTTTGTGGAAGGTGCTGGGGTGGAAGTCAACATCTTTAACCATTTGTCGTCTCATTCACTATACGTGAATCTGCTTAACGTGTTTCGGTGTCGACAGTTGAGCACTGTTGTTTATGAAACTGGATACATGCAGAGCAGCGTTTTAAGATGTTAGTTCTAAGTCATGTATGGCCTACTGGGTGCATCAGTCCGATGTACACAGTTATCGGGCATACTGTAACGTTGGGAAAAGGAAGTCACGTGAAACATTTCTTTTCATTTCTCTTGTTTCCGTGTGACAGTAGCGAATACAATAGCAACCATTTTTCATTTTAGTTAAACGTATTTTGGGATTGCATTAGACAACTTATGTTTTGTTTTATTGTACATTTTCCTTTCCCAACACCAAAGAAGATTATTAAATTCTTGAATCAGAGTATGTTACATACGGCTCTCGACTTACTGCTGCAGTGACTAACTTGATAGAGATAAGTGCTGTTCGAATAGCGTACACAAATTCCTATCGTGTTTGCCACTCCGGGAACTCAATCGTACAACTATAAAATTTTCGTTGTAACTTTGGAAGATACATCAATAAATATGTTATTAATTCCTTTCAACATATACTTAATGGCTTCTGAGGACAGTACTCCAAAGCTGTTAAAAAGAGGTGTAATAACATCCTGTAAACGCAGCAGTATGTTGTGTAAAAGATTTTTTTAATGTTTTCATGTTAAATGAATATTTTTGAAAAATTTAAAGATATTGTGATTATAAGGTGTATTTTTTAATATCCCAATCATCTGTAAAACTCTTTCTCCATCGTTCCAGAAAAACAAAAAATTCATATTCTCATAAGGATAGTAATTATATGTTTTTGTTGTGGTTGTCAGTTCGAAGTCTAGTTTTATGCACATCAGCATGCTAGTCCATCCTATAAAAGCTTTTTTATCTCTGCATAATTGTTGCAACTTACACCGACATGAACCTGCTTATTGTAGTAAAGCTTTGGTCTCCCTTAGAAAGTTTTACCACACTTAATGCTCCCCATAAGCAAACTATTCATTGATGCCTCACTATGTGTCCTATCAACACGTCCCTTCTTTCTGTAAAGTTCCGCTTTAACTGTCTTTTCTCTCTAGTTCGAGCATTAATAGCTATTCGCTCAAAAAATCTAACTTTTTGAATTAGTCTGTAGAACCACATTTCAAAATCTTTTATTCCATTCTCACCTCCACTGCTTACCGACGACAATTTGCTTCCATATGAGGCTTCACTCCAGAAAAAAGGTTTCAGGAACTACTTCCTTTCATTTAGTTTTAAATACTAAAATATTTTTAATTTTCAGAAATGCTTTTCTTATTATTTTCTGTCTGCCTTTTATGTCGTTTCTATTCCCTTAACTGTAAGTTATTTTGAGATCTACTGATAAACTCACATGCTGCTTTTAGTGACTCAATCCTCAATTTCATTTCCTTAGCAGCACTAGAATTAATTCGGCTATACTCCATTCCCCTTGCTTTACTTTTGATGATTTTGAATTTATAACGTCTTTTGTAGACGCAGTCATTTCTGTTCAACTGCGTTTCCAAATCCTTTGCTGTGTCTGAGCGAATTACAATGTCTTCGGCAAACCTCGAAGTTGTTGTTTCTTCTCCCTGACCTTTAATTCCGTTTCTAATTATCCTTTGGTTTCCGTCACAGCTTACCCAGGGTAAAGATTGAATAACTTTCGGGGTAGGCTGAAGCGCTGTCACACTCCCTTCTCAACAAATATTTTTCTTTCATATCTTTCGAGACTGCAGTAAGTGTGTTCTCTGTATTTTATACTAGCTACCTTTAGAATTCCAAAAGATATTATCCAGTAAATAATGTCAAAAGCTTTCTCAGAGTCTAGAAACGGTATAAATGTGGTTTGCATTTCTCCTATGGCTCTTCTAAGATAAATCGTAGGGTTATCATTTCGTAACACAGTTCTACATTTCTCTGGACCCCAATCTGTTCTTCCCGGAGGTCAGTTGCTACCAGTCTTTTCATTCTTCTGTGACTCTTTTTCAACCATGGCTTCTTAAACTGGTGCTTCGGTTAGATTGACATCCCTGTGCATTGGCCTTCTTTGGAATTCGGAGTGTTATATTAGAGTTGAAGGTATTCTAGCGTCTCATACAACTCACAAACCTGTTGAAATAGCATTACCATTGTTGGTTCTGTCAAGCGCCTCAGTAATTTTAAGAGAATGTGCCTCGTTCCGAATTAGGTCGTTCAATGCAGTGTGAAGTATTGCTAGCAAATTTTTATTCAACACTAGTGTTTATTGGGCATATTTTTTCCTTCGGGGCACCACCTGTTCATTAAGCTCTCCTCTTTGCTCGAACTCCAGAAGTATGGCATGCCTTCTGTACTAGTTGACGAGAACGCAGCTTTCGGAGCAGCTAATATGGCATTAAGAGGAACTTTTATAAAGTAGCTTTCAAAGGTAGAAGCATTACAGTGTAGGGAATTATTCTGCGTTATGAGTTGATCCTGTCTTTGGTATGTGAGAGTAACATATAGTTTTCAGCTAAATTACTGATATCTGAAACACAGATCTTTTGAATTTCACTAGTACCAGTCACAAACATTGCGCACTGACACCCCTTTACAATTGCCGCAAATTCTCTCTAAGGTTTGTTTCCACCTAACTTAGTAGCTATTATGTGTCGATAAATATGTATATACATATTTTTAGATTTTCTTTTGGAGGCCGATTTCGCTTTTACTAACAAATATTTTCTTCATATGGCTATTTGCAGATTAAAAAGGTTTTTCTTTATGCACTTGGTGTACAGTTAAAGTACGGCGTTCATTGTTTCATTTTGCGTGTTCTGAAGCCCAATTCCACAAGTCTGACTTAAAAAAATCCAAAAAAGTAAGAATAAATATTGTACGTAAATTGTACACCAAACTCACAAAGTAAAACTGCTTTCCATCCGAAAACGAGTAAAATGTAGGAATGTATTACATATACCGTATTTACAAAATTGCATGCCTCTGTTCGTTATATTTGTGATCACGTTTCACCATCATACGTATATACAGCCATCCTGACTGCGTGTGTACAAGCGCAGAGATATCCATACACTCTGTCTCCTCTATTGTCGTATCAATGAACACTGTTCCTCATATCACTTCTCGACTTTAATGCTCTTGTCTGAACAATATGGCAGAAACACCCTCTCCCATCAGAGCAAAATCCTTTCTGTCCCACACCATCGTTCACCCACATTCTTGAAAAGCTACTCAATAGCAGGCATCCAACTGTAGAATAAATTGCCACATTATATTAGAGAACTGAATAGCATCTCCAGCATCATGGGACACTTAATATCATTTCCACTAAAATATCAATAAGGACTACCGTTGTCCCTATACGCTGTCGTTACCTCTATACATCATTAATCTTCCCCAATTCCCAGTTTTCTTAGCAGATACTGTCTCTTTAAATTACCTTTCTCCAGTACTCGTTGTATAAGGAAAGATTTATTTTGCACGTCTATAAATTCTTCTCACACCTGCCCTGTGAATTCTTCTTATATCTGCCACAGTCATTATTCATACTATTGTCATTATTTTTATCATTACTTGTATGGCTATTAGTGGTAGCAGCTGTAGAAATACAACTACTGCCAGTATTAAACTTGTTATTTTACTGTCAATGTAATTTACGCACACTGCCACTTCAGGCATATCAGTTTGATACTAGTTGTCATACTGAAAGGTAACTACGACGTCAAAAAGTAATGTACGTGTGAAACAATGGTCAGATCTAAGAAAGGGCCTAATGGTCATATTCAGATCAAATTAAATAAATAAATATAGAAAACTACCACTGACGGTGCTTTTTAAAAAGCAAACGGTGTTAGGCGTAAAACTGTTAAACTGAATTAAGATGCAAGAAAATATTAATACTGCATACGAAACACTTCACTGAATGTTTGCGGCATCAGTTGCCACCGGACGAATGCCAAAGATAGACAAAGCATTTTTTTTTTCATTATTCTGACTGGTTCGATGCGGCCTGTCACGAATTCATCTCCTGTGCCATACTTTTCATCTCAGAACTGTAGAAATTACAAGGTACGTCCTCAATTATATGCTGGATGTATTCCAGACTCTACAGTTTCTTCCCTCTAGTACTACGGAAATAATTCCCTGATGTCTTAGCAGATGTCCTGTCATCCCGTTCTCTCTTCTTTGCAATAGTTTCTATTTATTCGTTTCCTCGCTGATTGTGCGAAGAACTTGCTTCATCCGCCTCGGTTATTTTGCTGCCTAGGAAGCAGAATTCCTCACGTTTGTCTAGTCTACTTCCCGATCCCCAATTCTGATGTTAACTTCCTCGGTGTTGTCAATTCTGCAACGTCTCATTACATTCGCCTTTCTACGATTTACTCCCAATCCACATTCTGTACTCATTAGACTGTTCATTCCATTCGACACATCCTGTAACTTTTCTTTACTTTCTCTTGAGGACAGTAGTGTCATGAGGGAGTCTTATCTTTTATATACTGTCATTCTGAATTTTTATCCCTGTCTTGTTCTTTTATTTAATGTTATAAAAAATTAACTGATGTCTCTAGGGTATTTTCATTTTCAGTTTCATCATCTTTCGTATCGTTCTGGTTATCGTTCTGCGAAGTGGTATATCTTCCTGACTATAGTTCACGTGCTGTGTCGTCAACGACTAGAACTCGTGTATTTCAAGTGCTGCCCGGAGAGAACGTGGGCCGAGACACGGTCGATCCTGCGAGGAGCGCCAGCAGGTGTGGCACGCAGCGGGCAGAGCGGCGGCCGCGCAGGGGACATCTTTTTTGCAGGCAGCGCAGACGGACGTGCCCGCGGCCTGTGACGGCCAAGTCCGCGGCGTGTCCGGCCGCCCACCTGTCGGGGTGACGTGCGCCGCCGCCGCCGCCGCCGCCGCCTCCCGCGCGGCTGCAACTTTCAGCGGCCGCCCCCGACGCGCCACATGTCGCCGCCTGGCGACGTGAAAAATTCCGCGACAAGGTGGTGCCGCGCGTATTAATTAATGTGGACCGGGCGCGCTCTGGCGTACCGGGGAACTAAACGCCAGTGGACGGAGCTGGTGGTGCCACTCCCGTATTGCGGCCTTGGGTCTCGGAATCTCTTAAATGACCGTCCAAAATAACTCGTAATATTTGTATGTCGAGTGGTACCTCAACTCTTGTGCCGATTCAAAGTAACACAAGTCTGTGGTGCTGTAGGCGATTTACACTACTGGCCATACAGATTGCTACACCTCGAAGATGACGTGCTACAGACGCGAAATTTAACCAACATGCAGAAGGTGCTGTGATTTGCAAATTTTTTCATAGCATTCACACAAGGTTGGCGCCGGTAGCGGCACTTACAACGTGCTGACATGAGGAAAGTTTCCAACCGATTTCTCGTACACAAACGGCAGTTGACCGGCGTTGCCTGGTGAAACGTTGTTGTGATGCCTCGTGTAAGGAGGGGAAATGCGTACCATCACGTTTCCGACTTCGACAAAGGTCAGATTGTAGCCTATCGCGATTGCGGTTTATCGTATCGCCACATTGCTGCTCGCGTTGGTCGAGATCCAATGACTGTTAGCAGAATATGGAATCGGTGGGTTTAGGACGGTAATACGGAACGCCCTACTGGATCCCCACGGCCTCGTATCACTAGCAGTCGAGATCACAGGCATCTTATCCGTATGGCTGTAATGGGGCCGTGCAGTCACGTCCCGATCCCTGAGTCAAAAGATGGGGACGTTTGCAAGACAACAACCACCTGCACGAACAGTTCGACGACGTTTGCAGCAGCATGGACTATCAGCTCGTAGACCATGGCTGCGGTTACCCCTGACGCTGCACTACAGACAGGAGCGTCTGCGATGGTGTACTCAACGACGACCCTGGATGCACGAATGGCAAAACGTCATTTTTTCGGATCAATCCAGGTTCTCTTTACAGCACCATGATGCTCGCAACCGTGTTTGGCGACATCGCGGTGAACGCACATTGGAAGCGTGTATTCGTCATCGCCACACTGACGTATCACCCGGCGTGATAGTATGGGGTGCCATTGGTTACACGTCTCGGTCACCTCTTGTTCGCATTGAGGGCACTTTGAACAGTGGACGTTACATTTCAGATGTGTTACGACCCGTGGCCCTACCCTTCATTCGATTCCTGCCAAACCGTACATTTCAGCAGGATAATGCACGACCGCATGTTGCAGGTCCTGTACGGGCCTTTCTGGATACAGGAAATGTTCGACTGCTGCCCTGGCCAGCACATTCTCCAGATCTCTCACCAATTGAAAACGTCTGGTCAATGGTGGCCGAGCAACTGTCTCGTAACAATACGCCAGTCACTACTCTTGATGAACTGTGGTATCGTGTTGAAGCTGCATGGGCAGCTGTACCTGTACACGCCATCAAAGCTCTTTTTGACTCAATGCCCAGGCGTATCAAGGCCGTTATTACGGCCAGAGATGGTTGTTCTGGGTACTGATTTCTTAGTATCTATGCACCCAAATTGCGTGAAAATGTAATGACACGTTAGTTGTAGGATAATATATTTGTCCAATGAATACCCGTTTATCATCTGCATTTCTTGTTGGTGTAGCAATTTTAATGGCCAGTAGTGTATTAGGTTGGTGCGTAATTTCGTAGCGTTTTTTGTTTGTTTGTTTATTTACCGATTGTCATTTTTATATGTAGTTCAATGTAGCTGTTTGCCTTTACATACTGTTAGTTTGTCATCTGGAGATACAGATGCTAGAAAGTGGAGTGCCAAGTGGAGAAATTGGAAAATTTCCGACTTATTGCAGTGTTCCATTTCAGTGAGGGGTGACTGCAGCTGAGGCGGCAGGCATGCCCTGTGTATGGGGAAAAGCCACTGGACAAATCACACGAAGAAAATGATTTTCTCGTCTTAAGGACTATCGTTTTGACATTAGTGACTCTGCACCTTCCGCAACACCTTCGGTGTTTGATGGCGATCTTTTAATCTCATTAATCCACAATGATCCATGTCAACGTACTCTAGATCTGGAAGGTGTGATGAACTGCCATCATTACGCAATCGTGCGACATTTCCGTGGATTGAGGACGGTTCAAAAATCGGGTATATGGGTAGCGCTTGCTTTAACCTAAAACCACAGAAATCTGCAGGTGCCCATATCTGAATCGCTGCTTCTTCAATTGGCTCGTGAAAACCACCGACCACACCCACCCTGTATCGTTACTGGTGTCAATAAATGGTGTCTTTATGTTAGCGTAAGGAAAAGATAGGAATGTCTGAGCCCAAACAAAGCAGCATCCACATAAGATAATTCATGCAACTGGTGGAAAAGTGACAAACTGCATCCCCAAGTTGTAACCATCACTCTTGACATTTGTTTTCAACACCTGACATGTCCTGCAGACGCATTCCAATAATAACGACCAGGAAGATTGCGGGAAGTGATGCTACTCCGCATTCTGCTTGACTGGTAAACAACAAAATACAGGAGTGGAGTTGGGAAGTCATTCCGCACTCTTATTCATCTAAACTTGAGCATTCAGATTATAACCTTTACCGCTCTCTATCGAATAGTCTTCAAGAAAATTCTTTTCCAAATGAAAATGCGTCTGAACATGGCACGACGATTTCTTTTCCTCGAAAGCAATTCATTTCCACTTTCAAAGAGTCGAAAAATCACCCGAGTTCTGGCAGACTGTTGTATATAGTGAAGGAGAATATACTATCGATGACTAAGGTATGTGTTGTATATATCTGTTGTGTTTATTAATTATACGGAAAAAGGCCACTAACTTATGCACCAACCCAGTAGCTAGTTCCCAACTCATACTAATTTCACAAGACGACGCTGTTGTCTAGAGGGACGTACCATCCTTCATCCGAAGTGAGTGACTTAAACGGTACCTCTGGCTGGTGTAGTGAACAGTTGCTCTCATTATCGTGAATAATAACAAAAACTGACTTGGTCGAAAGTACACTAGAATCGAAGCAAAAACGTTCCAGTAAACACTTTAGCGAAGTATAAGGGGCAATCAAAAAGCTTCCGTTCGAAGGCTGTTCATCCCAGAAACGGTACGTTTATCAGGCAGTTGTCGTGAGCATTGAGGCAATCATCTCATCGAGGCACCAGGTTAAAGACACCCGTTTGTTTAAGCACCGTGTCCTGGTGAGCAAAGAAGTTCGTAAGCGCCTGCTGCACACATTCGTCTGACAGGAAACTTTGATCCCTCAAGGCCTTTTCTAAAGGACCGAAGGCGTGATAATGACATGGGCAGAGACCAGTCCTATACTGCGGGTGCTCGATTTTATCTCCCACTTCTTTCGGTTTAACTCACGCGTTACGACATTTTCGATATGGCGACATGCGTTATCAGGAAGCAGCGGCACCCCTTCTCCACCAAAGGTGGTTTTCGGCAGACTGGCTGTCCCACAGACGTTCTTCATTCTCCGATGTATGTCTACCACTATTTGTCCTTTGGTAGCCAAGAAACGAATAACAGCTCGTTGGTCCTGTTCTATACGCATTCGGTAATAGCGTCGCCATAGTTCACGTTTCCACATTTACCGCACGCACGCAGGAAAGACACTAATGCCACATTTATCCGTTGCCTACCTGTCGATGCTTATACAGAGTGGTCATAAATAGTCTGCAAAGCTTTTAAAGGTGTTGCAGGGCAGAGTCTGTTGAGAAATAATAGTTAAGAAAAAAATTCGGTACGTAGCGCCGTTCCCGAATTCATTAACATTGAAGTCAGGCGATCAAGCTGTTGTGATTGCAACTTCGAGTGTCCTGCCAGATACAATTAGTATCACTCGTTTTCGTAGCGTAGGTGATGGCGCATGTGACTGCTGAGCCTTTGGCTCGGATTTAATCCTAACGCCTCATGTTCAGTTTTTGTATCGCTCTCTTGTTACGTTTTAGAAAAGCAAACGAAGAACACCTTTGACGACACCGTCTATGGTGGGACGCTTGCATTTGCGCGCGCAAAGACCTGATTCGTTAACTTCAATGCCAACCAAGTCGGAAACGGCGCAGCGTATCAAATTTTATTCTTAACAATTATTTCTCACCACAGTCTACACTGAAACAAACTTACTAGATTTTCAGACTGTTTCTGACCACCCTGTATACCCGCATCGTAGTCGCGTAGATTGCATATACGGTATGTTGCAGAAACTTTTTGACGGCCTCTTATAACTTGCAAAACATATAGTGACATCTACATCTATACTCTACCAATCCCTATGAATTGCTTGGTAAGGGATACTTTCTATCGTACCATTATTAGAGATTTTCTTCCCAGTCGTTCACGAATCAAGGGAAGAATGATCCGTGAAGCGCCCCTGTGCACGTAGTAATCAGTCTCTTCTTTTCCTGCCATCGCTACTTGCTCGATACATAAGCGGCTGTACTATATTTCTACATTCATAACTTATTCTGGTTCCTGAAACTTCGTGAATGTGGTTCCTCCTGACAGTTTGCATGTCTCTTCGAGCATCTGCCAGTGCAGTTTTTCAGCGTCCCTGTGACGTTCTTCAATGGGTCAGACACATCTGAGACCATTCCTGCTGCCCTTCTTCCTATACATTCAGTATCCACTGTTATATGTCTCATAGAATTGAGCAATATTCAACGACAGGTCGCACAAGTATTTAGTAAGCAATTTCCTCTGTAGACTTTTCTTTGCATCGTACCAATCTACCGAAGTCGACCACATTCTTCATTTACCACTTAGCCTATGTAATTGTTCCATTTCAGATTCACAGAACTTGTTACACTTAAGTATTTGTATGAACTGACCGATTTCAGTTGTTGCTCATTGAAATTGTAGTCCCACGCCGTTACCTTCTTTCAATGCGTTTTCGCAACTTTTTCAGGCAGTACTGCTTTGTAAAAACCTATATCATTCGCGAAAACCCTGATATTACTATTAATGTTGCCTGCAAGGTCATTAACCCTCTGGATATTTTATTAGACTATGCCCGTCGATGATTTTCCATCCAAGAACATTCTACATTCTCCCTGCTACAAAATCCCCCGCCAAGCCACAATGTGATTGTTAATGTCAGACAACGTTTAGCACGCCAGTGTGGTTCAAGACTGATTGATGAGCAAGATTGTACACCGACCTTCGAGATCACCTGTAATCAGTCCTCTAGATTTTTGCTGTCTGCGGTTATCTCAAAACTGAAGTGTGCGTCACACTAGCTGATGTTATTTAAGATCTGGAGAAGAGAGTTTTACAAACTCGTTAAGAAATTCCACAGGCGGTATTTGAAAGAATTCGTAAATTATTGCAGGTAAAAATGCACAATGTTCCATCCAACATATTGGGACACTGGGAACACCTCCTTTGACAGGCACCAGTGTACAGTAAATTGTAACAAGTAACGCTCTGAAGCAGTAAAGCACTTCTTGTTAAGACCGAAGTTTGAGCGCACGTAGATGGATGTTTAATCGAAGAGTTAACATTTCAAATATAATTTGACTAACTGGGACAATATTTCGAAGTGAAGTCAGAGGCAACCCTTAGCCACACACATAATCTATCTCGATAACGTCTAGTTTGTCAACCCACTTACCCTGAATCGTTTTTGCTTCTCTTATATATCACTTTCACGTGTATCAGTTTTGAATGTAAGTTGCGATACATCTTGTGTATGGATTAATACAAGAAATTACCTACATGTAAAACCTCTGCGGTAGCCACTAGAATCCGTCTGTTCGACTAACAGCCAGGGGTAAGAACATTATGCGAAAGTTTGATATAAGAACTATGGAGGCTATAAGAGGACAGTTTTATTGGCGAAATTCTGGAAAACAGTAAGTATAGCTACGTCACATTTTCCACTGAATTGTTTTAAGTCGTGAGGGTGGACGTAGAAGGAATTCGTAGATACTAAGTCCACATCATAAGATATCGACGTAGCCGATACCAATGCTGTAGAAGCGTTTCTGAGTTATGTGAATGTGACGCTATATTTGCGAAACTTTGTTGGAATATTTACATAACTGTCATTCGAAACAGACTGAGTAGATAATTGTGGTATCTCTCTCGTACAGTTCGGATAATTAGCATGAGAACAAAATAAGAGAGATTAGGGAGCGACGAAAGGTGTACTGACAGTCATTTTTCTCACGTTTCATACACAGTTGCAATAGGATATGGAGTGGCTAATGTATTGAACAGTAACTAGTGTAATATATGTGTAAACGTATATGTTTAGTACAAAAAAAGGTGATGTCTTCATGCGTACATAAAATTATGATGTTTCTAAAAGTTTCCATACATATGTGGCAAATATCTGTCTTCCAGACAAATTGAAAGTTATTTGCTCACTGTCTTTGAGACCGTAAGAGATAGTCTGATGTTTCGTCGTCGCCAAAGTCGTGAGAATCCGGCGGTGAGTTGTGAAAACGAAGGCGGAGAATATCAGTCTGGGCATTGTCCGAGAAACCAACCAAGAATTTGCCAGCTGCAGCGTACAAGGATCATTAAAACCGTGTTACAGATGGACTCTGCATCAGCAGCTAACAGCTGGTACTGGGAACTTCATCTTCCCTGTGATTAGGTAGGTCAGTAGAAGCCTACAGATTACTAACGTATTGAGTTACAGGTATTTAAATTATTTGGACGAATTATAACCAAATACTGAAGGATATATTATGGTTTACTGTAAGATCCCAAACGATTCGAGAACAGATTATCATTACCATTGAGCAATAATCACAGTTGTATGTTACTTCCACCAAGCGTGTCCATCCATGCGCTAAAAAATTATAAAAGCCTTTTCCTTAAAAATGATTTGTCTAGTTCAAACATAGGGGTGATAATTCTCTACACGATGAAAAGTATACCTCCAAGCAACCACGTTTGGTTTTATAACTTATGAAAAAATGAGTGAAAAATTGTTTAATTTCAGCAATAGGGCAATATCATAATTTCTTGAGCCTGCCTATTACCTGCAATTCGGACGTCTTCAGCGTCGTATTCCCCATCCGGTAAGTGAGCATTCTGCTGTCACATTCAACGTAAAAAACTTTCTGAATGTGTTGACGGAGAATCCTTAAAGGTATCTCTACTTTTCTCAGTTAAAAGTGATACTAAACTATGAAACGTTTACCTAGGTGTACTGTTTTGTATAGTACTAACTTAAAGAAGGGAGGAACTGCTCATTTGGTGGCATTTTGCTGCTTAATTTTGTCGCTGCATTTATTTTTACTTTTATCGCACTGTAGTAGATCACAACGTTGACCATATTTTTAGGGGACGTTGCCCGGTTGAGCTAACAAATCGACAAAGAAAAATATATGATATTTTTGTATTGGTGGTTAGTTGTATTTTAATAACTTTGAAATTATTCAGAAGTATGCACTACTCGTTAATTGTTTTGGAACAACAAATCAAATGCTGCTCGTTGTAGATCTAAATTTCTGTCAGATGATTCTGTAACTTAAACCTGTTGTATTTTGAGAGAATAACAACTTGCCCTACCTCAAATACTTTGCAAACTTGTGCCGCGTTATGTCGGCAACTCAGTGCCGGCTTGAACAGTAATAAGATATTGAACTTAAGGTAGTACTTTCTTGGTCTGAGCCGGCCGGAGTGGCCGAGCGGTTCTAGGCGCTACGGTCTGGAACCGCGCGACCGCTACGGTTGCAGGTTCGAATCCTGCCTCGGGCATGGATGTGTGTGATGTCCTTAAGTTAGTTAGGTTTATGTAGTTCTAAGTTCTAGGGGACTGATTACCTCAGAAGTTAAGTCGCATAGTGCTCAGAGCCATTTGAACCATTTTTTTTTCTTTGTCTGACTTGTTGAACATCAGCTACAACAGCAGTTCGATATCCACTGTTTGATAAGCGTTTGCTCTAGACGAGTAAACGACCTCCTTGGTCTTCGACCATCCATTAGCCTGCCTGCACGTCTCACTTGCCTCCATTTCATTAACAATAATGCCATAATTTCGTCTTTCAATCCTGTCTGTTACATTACCCATTTCCTTGTTTTCTTTGTGTCTCGAACTAATCCCCAACATGCATCTTAAAGGGTTTCCCTGCTGGGTGATGATTTTCACGTTGAAAGCTGACGTCTGTCTGCTGCAAGTCACAACTGGCGATTGTACACTTCCCTTTTCAGACATATCGAAAGGGTACTTTAAGAGATTGTAGGCTTCCACAATCAGGGACGTGTTGAATAATAATTTTGGTAATAGCTCGCCTCCTTATAAAACCTTAAAGCAACTGAAAACCGACGTTTCGAGTGACTTGCTGCAGTCCTCCACCCTGAAGATGTCCACAGCAAGCTGGTCGAAACGTCGGCAATTTAGTTACTTTAGCGTTTTATAACGACGCGTCAAAAATAATTTTATTTAGAACATGCTTAGTTTAACGAAAGTACTGGAGGGCGATTTTACTCCTCGCTTCGAATGTTTTCTTGACTATCCAGTCGTTGTCTTCAGCCACCCTACATTTAAAAAAATAATTAACTGCTTCTATTGCGTCATTGTCAATTTCTGCTACTTTCTTTCCTAAATGTTAACTATACATTACTTTATCTTATTATAAGCGATTTTAGACCTATTTTCGAACAGGTTCCAGAGGTGTTGTACACTACTGTTCGGAAATCTAAGACGGTTTTCAGGAGCTGTTAGGATAGATTTTGTTGAAGTGTTTCCACGTCATAGTTGGTTTTCTGACCTTCACAACTGTCTATGTTAGCATCATGCTTAATACCAGTGTCATCACTACAAATTAAGAAAAATTTCAGAGTAGGAAGTAACAGGATTGTAGGAAACCGCAAGATGTAACATTCCGCAGAAACTGAAGCGTAAGTACATGTCGAAGCCCCAAATTTAAAATAGAGGCTACTGGTAGAAAAGAGATCAGATGTAAGGTGGAAATATGTATTTAATGGATCATGACTGTAGGGCATGTATACCTTTATCTTCGAGTAATATTCTGATAACGACTCTTTTTCTAACTATTACACTTAAATTATTTCAAAGTGTTACTATCTATGAATTACTCGCCTCCTCATTAAGCAACTATGTGAATAAGCTCTGTATCTAGTGTAAATGTGACTACAATGCCTTTGACGAATGGACGTGAGCGTTAGAAGGAGTATGTACTAAATAATCACTGACGATAGTTATAAATAATTTTCTATTGATACAAATTCTTAATGATTTATTGTAAGACGCAATAATCTAGATTTTATTTGCAAAATGACTACATATGTAAGCGTACAAAGCCCTCAATACATCAACGACGTTTTTAAGTATGCAACTATAAACCTTCTGAAATCTTTGTTACGCTGCAACAAGGTTCGACATTTCATGTCATTATCTAATCGACCTGAGTATGTCAAGAGTTGTGCACCACATGTTCATCTCAGTTATGTATATAATGGACAACAGGAAAACCATCAGAGAAGAGAACTGAAGCGTTTAAAACGTCGTGCTACAGAAGATTGTGAAAAATTAGATGGAATGACAAAGTAAGGAATGAGGAGGTTTTCCGGAGAATCGGCGAAGGAAGAATCCTATGGAAAACACTGACAAGAAGAAGGGACTGGATGATAGAACATGTGTTAAGAAACCAGGGAATAACATCCATAGAATGACAGGAAAGTCTGGAGAGTGAAAATCGTAGGAGAAGGCTGAGATTGGAATACATCCAACAAAAAATTGAGGACGTAGGGTGCAATTGCTACTCTGAGACGACGAGGTAAGCCCGGGACAGGAATTCGTAACGGGCCGTTCCTGTCTCAAAAAGAAAGTGTGTAAGTAGTGCTGAGGCGCTAGCTTATTTTACTACATTGACAACAGTGACTTATGAAAGATATCTGTTTGACGCAAAGGTTTTATATCGCCATGTAAGATGTTTAAGTGTGTTGTCATACCTGGTGACTGAGGAGAGAAACCGGTTACTTGGTGGTGACCTACGACCTTTTTCTTTACGTAATCAGTTTAAATATTAAAGTCTGTGAAATAAAAATGTAAGTTGTCTAGGTGCAGAATCATAAGGCTTTTAGTACTTATTCAGGGTGTAAAAATAATTGTCGTTCACAAGGTCTGAGGCACATAAAATGAAGAATATTTGGGAAAGTGCAGCTTCGTTGTCACACGAAGTTTTACATTGTAACTTTACTTTTTGACCATGTACAGGTATCTTAGCTATGGACTGTTCAACGGGGAGTTGCGAGTGGAAACCGCGATGTCAGCCTCGCTGAAACACGGCACTCTCAAAACCAGACACTTTGCCACGGCCGGTGCGAAGCGCACAACCCGGCAGCGCGACGCAGAGTGACCTGTCCGGGGTTCGAACTGCGTACTAGGTGCTTACCGAAACACATCCGCCGGGCTGAATGGCTGCGGTAGTGGTGGGGTTGCTGTGGAGCGCACCGACACGTACGCATTCCAGTCGCCCTCCCTCCCGCCCCGCTACCTACACACACACACACACACACATACACACACACACGTACACACAAACCGGCCGCGCCGGGTGTCGAACCCAAAGTAGCCTATTAATAGCACTGCCATAGGTCAGGGCCGCCGCCACGCTCACGCGCGCCGGGGTTACTAGTACTATTAGTAGCGCGCCACGTGACGCTGTCAGCTGATTCGTACTACGCGCACACAGACATACACAGCTTCACACGAATCGCACAGCGGCGCTTGTGCCGTTGTTGCACTGATTGCGTACGCTAATAGAGGTCACCGCGCGAAACGATATTCACCACTGAACGGAGCGCCGCGTTTTACGAGCGCTTACGGGTCCAATGCAGGCGCCGCCGACCGCCTTAGGACCCGAACTGATTTCGCTTTTTACGCAAGAGTCACGGCTTTGATTCCCGGTACCACCCCCTGTTACTCTCGCGTCAGGACCGGGTCCGAGCCCCCTCCGTTTTAAAAAATCTTATTAAAGGACGACGGCGAGCGTGAAGGGGAGAAAAAAGGGTCATTAGCATGATTTTTGCAGAGGTAACGTTCGTCTGAGACCGGTTCTCCAATTCTGCAGCGTCTTCCGAGCTACCTGTTGCAGTCATGGACATTCTTCGCAATAAAAAATGAGGATACAAAATGTGCTCGAATGAGCCATCCCTACCAGATAATGCACTGGTAGTCATTGAAATGTGTTTTCGCATGAGAAGCCCCGCCTCCGCGCTCATCGAATATGTTGCAACCTCCCCCCCCCCCACCTCACTCCACTTCCCACCCCCTCTCTGCAAATGCAGCTCGTCGCAGGCGGTGTATCTTGCACCGCTCGGTCAGAGGGGAAGGGGCGGTGACGGGCGAGCGAAATTCGCACAGAACCTAATTTGAGGCAGCGTTCAGAGATGGCCACGGCTGCGGCTGGGGCGGCGGCCATCTTTGTCATTATGCGCCGGGTGCAGCGTTTGCAGAAGTGCAGCCGGCGCTGCGCGGCGCGTGCAGCTTTCGCGCACCCCGCCTAAATTGCAACGAGGGCCCGGGCCTGCCGGCCCCCCGCTCACCCCTGCTGCCGACTACCCCTGTGCAAATCTCCCTCGCATCCCCCCCCCCCCCCCCTGGCCACGGCTGCGAGCTCGCTCGTCTGGCAGGCGGGCGCGCGTTGGGGAGAGGAAGAGGAAAGGGTTCGATGACCCACCACCGCGCCTACTGGTTTCTTGCCCGCGAAACGGGTGCCCACGTCTTGCCAAACGTTTGATTCGCCCCCCTTTCCCAGCACGTACGCGTGAGAATGCTTGCAAAAAATTTTGCACGACTGCGTCTACTTTTGCTGGCCGTGCTGCGGACGTAACGTCAGTTCGCGAACAATGACGGCTCTTCTGGTTGGCTACGTGTGCCGTTCCATGCACAACAGTGTTCGCGAAACTTATCCAAGAGTTCTGCTGAATACAAAACGTCCGTGTTCGCATGCTGGCCGTTATTTGATGTTTGACCATTTTCTCTCTCTCTCTCTCTCTCTTTCTTTCTCTCTCTCTCTCTCTCTCTCTCACACACACTCACACACACACACACACACACACACACACCACAAACACACACACATGCTTACTTCACTCGCTCATTCTTCACTTTGCTACATTGTACGGCACCGTACCGTTCCGAAAAATTCGCACCGTAACAGAGAAAAATCAATGACAAACTTTTTCTTGCCTTGCATACTTCTTCTTTCCAGTAGATGTTGTAGTTATGCTTGGCATTATATTCCCAGTTTCAGATCCCTTAGATTTTTATTTGCCGATTGACGATATTTCCTTACAGTTTTTATCTTAATGCCATATGCTGCCATTGAAGGAGGATTCTTCGCACAGCACATTACTTGTTACGTAAGGTGACAGTTATTATTAGTTGCAGAGGCTGCTACACAGCCTGTAACTTCGACTCATAATAACCCCATCACTCCGTTTTTAAGTGCTACGCCTCACAACGTTATTCTACACCCCTAGGTTAATCGAAGGTGCCCCACAAGGGCGAAACGCATCACTGCCAAAAATTAAATAAGAAAATTGGCAACAAACACTGTGGTATCTCAAGGAATTCATATCCGGTTGCTGTACCAAACGCCCAGCACGGAATGGAAGCAATTTTATCAAGCTTACCTTGTTTCCATCCTCATTCTACACTTTGTTTTCAGTAATGATGAAGCATAGGGACCTTGTAGCCGTAGTGAATTAGTTCAGTCTGAGGTGTCTTCATCATAAATTTAGTCTAATGGCACAACATACATAAAGAAACATGACGATCGTTCCGCTGTTATATTACTGTATCCGGTTTCAGTCACCAGAGACCAATACGCAGAGGACAAGAAATTTGCTACATCGCGAACAATGATAGGAAGGAGATGTAGTTTCTAGAATAACATGTTCATTCTTATAGTTTAGATGAATGCGACACCAAACTGCCCTACATATTATATGCCAACAAAACTTTGTACTACTTTAACCCACGACCGTGCTGTGTCCCACCAAGGTCAACAACATATTACTCTCACTGGTTAGGTCAGAAGAAGATGTATGCTCTGTAAAAATTGTCAAACTGTGCCGCAAATGTAACGTAAATTTGAATGACAAATGCTTTGCAGAGTTACGGATAATGATCATGTTACTTACCTACCTAATGCGACACCTTAATCGTTAACTCGTAATGATAAAGACTTATTATGAAACTTCTAATAATAAACACTGATTATCGTGAAATATGCTTTATTTTTATTATTCCTGTTTCACACTTGTGTACGAACTTGGAATAATTGACGCCCTACTGAGAAAAAACCTCCTTTCAGGACTTACAGCTACAAATTACTGTTATACCTGTTGTATGTCACTAATAAATAACAGACTTCAATATCGTTAAACTCACTGTTAAAAACAATATATGATTAAAATCTGGGAGAAAGCGCTGCTAGAAGTTACGAGTTGTTTGTACGACTGAACGGAGGTAAGTGTTATCAGGGAATGTTTTATGCATTTCTCGTAATGCTTACGAAATATGATACAATTAATTCAAATTTAATAATATTTTTGTCTTCACAGACATATATATCGTACCAGTGGCTATCATCCACAACATAGACAAGGACAAAGTCCATGAGAAAGGTACTGGCGTTGTTTACCATTCATAACCTAATATTGCCCAGTCTCACCTCACGTCACAATCAACACAAATGTCACAGTGTTTGAGGCTTTCAAGATAGAAAATAAATAAAACAATAGAAGACTATTTCGAAGGTGGCCTGACACAGCAAGAATTTACGTTGACAACTTTCTGAGTAGATGTTACGCTGTTGGCCAAAAATTTAACCAGTACACGTATAACTGTGTATCTAGAAACACGCTACTATTTCTGAGCTGGTTTGTATCATTTAGCGCAAGAAATAATTAATGTGTACCTACAAGCTTTTTAATCTTAGATTTCCACGAGGGCAGCATAAATTGATCTGAGTATTCATCCTACCATCGACGTTCTAAGCAAACAAGAAATAAAGGAAATATTCGTTATTCATACGATGATTCAACGTGACACATGAACTGTCAATAATCAAAAGACCCTGTAGGGTTGTAACTTTTCTCAAGAAAAGCTCTCAATGAGAGGACTATGTTTGTGAAAACTAAGTAATGAAGTAACCTTTTCGAGGATTTCATATTCTATCTGCTAAATTATGTGCCAATGATTGTCAATTACAATTCCTTTCTAAGTCTTTATAAGGCTTTGAAAACGATTAAAACATCTTATGAATCGAAATGTATTGGTAACTGAAAATGTAGGTCCCGAATATATTATGCAAGCACTACCCAAATCAGTTCATAAGTGCGTTCATTTATTACCTCAGCATTTTTAAAAAGTGATGGGTTATGTACTTTATATGGTCGGATTAGTAATATTCAGTCTCCTCTCTTCTAACAAGGCCTTGTCTCAATTAGCGTATGTTGTGTATGAGATGCTGACGAAAAAAAGGTCAGCAGCAGTAGTTAAACTTTATACAAGCATAAGACTTATGGGGGTAATGAAATAAATCTATTTGGATCCATCAGCCCTTTTACTACGCTACTGACGCAACTGCTCGGCAACTGAAAGACCGTTGCGACTTGACGATTACATCCGATTGCCTACTGCCAAGTGTACGTTTCATAGCAGTTCGAAGGTTGGTTTGGAACTCAGAGTGTTTTACTAGACCTGACCTGGTTCATCGTGTCATGCTTTTGCCTTCCTCTTTTCTAGAATCAGATCATCCGTTATAAAATGTGAGAACGCTGTCTGAGCTACTGAGTGACATCATATTTTCTTATTCGCAGGGCCCTGGCTTAGGGAAATGATACGGTGAATCAACAGTAAGAAACTTTTTTTTTCAGAAATAATCAAATTACAGGTCTCTACGAGATGCAGGAATTTTTAGCTGGAGAGAAATAAACGAATGTTATTTCTCAAGACGAAGAGAATCCGGTATTACAATTTGAAAGTAGTTTGGAAGACTTGCGATAAAACATGGCAGAAATTAAAGGTAACATACCTTCGAAATTTCTAAAACCACTGCGGGATGTGGCAACCAAAGGATTGTTCCAATTAGAGTGTTTGAGACTGGAGATATAGCATCGAACTTACGAAAAATATCATTCTCAGAATCCCGAAGGCAACAAAGAAATAAAAATTAGAACTGTCTCTCAGTCAGCTCATGCATCCAATTTTATAGTTAAAATAGTGTGCAGAAGAAGAGAAAGTAAATTTGAGGATCTGTTACGTGACAGTCAGTTTGACTTCCGGGAAGGTAATGGCACCAGAAGGGCAGTTCCGCTGTGGCCCTTCACGGTACAGAAGCAATTAAAAATAACAAGACACTTTCCTAGTGTTTCTCCACCTATGAAAAGCGTTAAACAACTTAGAACAGTGCAAAGTGTTTGAAAGAATCTGAAAAAAATAATTATATCGTGGGGAAATGCTGTCACCATACAATAAACATAAGGAAATTATGAGAATGGAAGAACGATGTGCTGTTATTAAGAAGCGTGTAAGACAGGAATGTAACGTTTTGCCCTTACTGTTCAATGTGTACATTGAATAGTGAGAGACGGAAGTAAACGAAAAATTCTGGTAAAACGAAACATTCACACTGAGGTGATTTCAATAACAAGATTCGTTGACGGCATTGCTATCTACAATGTAAGGCAGGGAGAATTTACGGTACCAGTTACATGGAGTAACCAAGTGGAGTAAACCAAAGAAAGACGATAGTAGATGGGTTGCAGAAATGAAGTTAACATAAAAACTGGGGGCAGTGTAGCAGACGAAGAAAGTTTTCTACCTTTGAAGCAAAGTAAGTCGTGAAGAACGAAGAAAGGACATATGAAGCAGAGTAGCACATTAGAAGAGTGTATTCGTTGATAAAAAACAATGTGAAACACGGGTCTCTTACGGAATATAGATGTAAACGTGTAGATTTAGACGCATTTTGAGGAAGAAATTTATGAGAAAACACATCTGTGTGGAAGTGAACCATGAACTGTGTGAAAACTAGAAAAAAAAAAAAAGGATTGACGAGTGTGAGGCAGTGATAACACCGGTTCCCATCAGATCAGCGAAGTTAAGTGCTGTCTGGCTGGGCTTGCGCTTGGATGGGTGACCATCCTGTCTGCCGAGCGCTGTTGGCAAGCGGGCTGTATTCAGCCCTTTGAGAGGCAAACTGAGGAGCTACTTGACTGACAAGTAGCTTCTCCGGTCTCGGAAACTGACAGACGGCCGAGATAGCGGGGTGCTGATCACATGCCCCTCCACAGCCGCATCCAGTGACGCCTGTGGTCTGAGGATGACACGGCGGCCGGTCGGTACCGTTGGGCCTTCCAAGGCCTGTTCGGACGGAGAAGAGTGTGAGACGTGATAATGTAAAGACATGCTGACATGATACGAAATGAAGAGGTTCTCTGCAAAATTTGTGAGGAAAGGAACATGTGGAAAACACTGGGTAGAAGAATGTACAGGATGATAGGACAAGTGTTAAGACACCAGGTAATAGCTTCAACGATACCAGAGGAAGCCAAAGACGGCAAACACTATACAGGAAGGCGAAGATTGGAATACACATAACAAATACACTCTAAGACAAAAGAAAACATAAGGATACGAATACAAGCAGTACAATCTTTCGCTGTGTGCGGGCTGGCATTATGTTGCTGAAATGCAAGTCCAGGATGGCTTACGTTGAAGGGCGCAAAAAATCGTCGACGTACCGCCGTTCTGTAAGGGTGCCGGGGATGGCAATGAAATTGGTGCTGCTATGAAAAGGAATGACATCCCAGACCATCACCCCTGGCTGTTGAGCCGTATGGCAGGCGACAGTCGACTTGCTGTCAAACCGGGGTATCTCCAGACACGTCTTCGCCGGTCAGCAGGGCTCGGTTCGAAGTGGTTCACATCACTGAAGAAAATTCTGCTCCAGTCAATGCGATTTCTGGGCGAAAGTGCTGCAAGAGCTACCCTGATGTGAAGAGGTTGGCACGAGAAATTGCCAGTAATGTGGTGACAAATTAAAAACTACTCCCCTCATACAAACACACACACACACACACACACACACGTGGAGCCGCCATATGCCGGTAACATACATTACATACCTGCAGTGTTTAGTGTGACAAACTATTAACAGTTGTGTATCGCGTACTTCTGTTCTGCATCGTTATCGAGTGAGAGGTTTCTCAGCCCATGATGGGACAGTAGCATCGTGACGCGAGGCCTTTGTCTCGCGCCGTGGCCCCCTCAGCCGGGCGGCAGCGGGGCTGCTGGATTCAGTCGCCACCTCCCTTATAACAGCCGGGCGCGCCCGCTCCCCTTCCAAGAGGACCGGCCCACAGCTGGCCAGTACCACCCAAGCATTCGCCCCGTGTAGTCCGCATCCCAGTATCTTACTGTGTGTTTCTTGTAACAACGCCAAATTGATCGATGGAGATCTGTGCTACAAGTTTGGTTAAGCGAGATACGGCACGCCCGATGCCACCAGTGACTTCGACTCTGGACCACAGCGGGGGACGACTCGTCCGTAGCGCGGAGGGATAATGGCAGCCGTCAAGCAGCACTGCTGGCTCGTCACACAACCGGATTCCCGGCTTCGAGTCTCGACAGGGACATCTTGGCTCACCTTGGACGTTGTGGATCTAGTCTGAGGTTCGTGTCACCCCAGGTGTCTGCATTGTGGTGGATCAGGAAGGCGACAGGGAATGCAGTGGGGACGCGGAAGTGATAAACAAGCACCACGTGCTTTCGTTGTCTGAGACCACTTGTAGCATCATATCTCTCTACATGTGTTCACCTGTTCTCATACACTACCTTCCTTAATATAAAGCAAATACGATCTGGGTACAAAAAATTTTGTGCTTCTGAAACCTTACGACTGCTATCTTTAACCGTCTCTTTCAAGTAAAGTCGAATGTTGTTTTGGTATTAGTACTACTACCCAAAATACAACATAATGAATTACTGGAATATGTGGGAGCTGATTTACAAGTAGCACCGTTGATTTTCCTTTATTTCTGCAGAATCATTTTGAAGGTTTTGGTGAGTTCTAACTTCAAGATACAATGCCAGTGTCTTGTTAAAATACAGATTGTGAAAGTGTTAAGGTCTTTCGATATGCACAATAACCACATTTATTCTGCTTTCTGATTCAGTTCCTCCTTCTGTTAACTTATAATTTATATGTGCTTCTGTCAACTTATAATTTATATGTGGTGCTAGAAATTTTATTGCCTTTAGACTACCTCTTCACTTCCTGCTTCTAACTCAGAATATCTAGGAAGACTTTCGACGAATCAAGCATCATTACTTAATCTCCACTGTGTTACACGTTTCACTGAAGTGTAAATACTTCACCTGTAATTTTGGCCTTATGTTGGTGTCTGCAACAGTTAACTAACGTTTTGGGCGACGTTACGATCAGGTGTTGAGTTATTCATTTAGTTTTCATTCTGAATATTCTGAATATTTGATATACTTTATTGTAGCTGGAAAAGATTTGTGTTCTTTACGGTTTAATTTTGGTTTGCTTTTGGGCACACTAGAAACTTTAAGTAACTTGTACTATCCGATCTTTTATGTTATCACCGCCATAACTGTTCAAACATTTTTATTCAATTTACTTTTTTCATTTTTTCCGATAATGTAGCAAAGGGAATTGTAGACATGTGTGGCAGCGTCATTGGAAGCGGTGTTTTGTTATATAATACGTGGAATGAGATTCACGAAATTAAAAGTACACTTTCTGTGTCTCTATCACTTATTATCTGCTCTATCAAGCAAATTACGTGTCTACATGACGCTGGCAGACTGTTCAGACTTGTATTAAATAACTTAAGGCAAGTGTCTAAATGATCGGCTTGTTAAGGGACTGTACAATTTTCTGCACCACACTTGCCCAGATCTGGTTTATGCTCCCACTCTCCCATATCCTACGAACATTGATCTTAATTCCTTTGATTATGGAAACCCCATATAAAGCAAACCTACTTATGACAAACATCGGATGCCCCTTCTGTTTTAGTGCCTTTGCTTGGTAATATGAACTGTCTGACTTTAACGTGCCGACGACATCATATTCCTTAGTGATGAGGCATTATCACACTCGGGAAACAACGTGCGATGGTTTTGTCAGGCAAACCTTACCGTCTAACTCCTGATTCGATGAAGACGCACGAGCGGGACATTAAAACAGTTTGGCCAGTTTGTGGCATGGTTCCCACTCTGTCCTGCTCATTCAGAATACAAGAAGACTAAAACAATGCTTCACCCAGGAAAACGAGCTCCGACCATCCTGATTTATGTTTCCAATTTTTTTCCTAATACCACGAGAGGCGAATGTCGTAATGACTTCTTAGATAAAACTAAGAACGATTTTATCCCCATTTTTGTCCACTTCCAGTTCGTGCTCCGTTTCAGTATTGTGAATGTTGTTGGAAAATTAAATGCTCACCCAAGTTTCCTTTCTTTCTCCCCAGTACGATTCCAGTGTCTCAGGAATTGCCTCATGTCTGTTCGTTTGTATCTAAGTCAGTTCACTGCTGGTCAGCCAATTTTCAGATCTCATACGATAGTACAGAGAGACTGCCACATCCGTACCAAAACTACACGAGCCACTATACTGTGCATAGCAGAGAGTACATTGCATAATTCCATTTTCTTCAACAGCGACTCTGTTCTGACATAGTGCTCTATTGTAAAAACTCGAGATCCCATATATTTTTTTGTAATCCGTATTAAAAGAGATGGATGGGATGAAGGTGATATTTTTCTTTTCTTCTTGGAATTTTAAGAGTAAGTCTTTACGTGAGGTACATTTGCCTGTGGAGTCTCGAACCGCAAGTTATTGAAATTTAATTGACATTCTCATACTAAATAAGCAAACGCAGCCCGAATAAACCATGTTCCATGAATCGGATTGGGAAAAGTCCCAGACTGCAAAACAATATTCTTCAGCATTCTTCCAGTCAGTCTTGGTCTCGCAACTGCCTATTCTGCAACTTTTTTGACTGCTCTTCACGTCACCTTAAATATTTGGGTAATGCTAAAGTGCTAAATAAACAAATCAGTGGTGAAAGGGCCACATGGTCTTCGAGTTATAAGTACCTCTTGAGACTGGAGGGCAATACACTATATTTGGTGAATCCGCTAGGTTTCTTCTTTTTCTATTGTGGTACAGACCAACTGCGATCAAGTAACAACTTTAGTTTCGCTTCTTTCTTTGTTGTTTCTTATATTTCCAATGTTCCATCAGTTTCTCTCATTGTCGGTTGTGTTTCGTCTGATTTATTACTTTTCCTGCCTTGAAAACGATCGAGATTTAGTATCTGAATATTACAAAAGTTTCTTTCTGGTATTTCCGATTCTTTGACGTAGTTTCATTCTATTTCTTTTCCTATTTCTGTGATTCATTCTACTGTTTACTTCTTTCTCTGGAAACAGAGGAATATTTGTTTCGTTAGCATCTTCTCATTCATTCAGTACAGAAAATAGTAACCTTCCCTTCACCATTTTTACATTATTTTCTGTAGGTTTCATTGATGTCCTCATTGCTTCCAATGTTACAACCATACGTAATTTGTATGGAAGCCACTATTTTTCTAACACCTCTTATCTCAAGAATCCGTATTCTTCCCAGCTTGTAGTTGATCGTTAAGAGGGGAGGCTTCTGAAATTAATCAGCAATGTCAATTATCAGGTTATTTTTTAGTTATTGATAGAACTCATGTACAACAAGTACCCAAAGTTTCAATGATGAAATCGCATACGAAGTGTCTGAAAAATAATTAAATGCCTGATGCGACTTTCCTGCCACACCGACTTTTTGAGGCAACATTTCAGGACTATCTCGGTGAACAACGTTTCCGTGGATTACATTGAGTAGAAGAGGCTTCCAAATAGTATACTGGATATCGTCGAGGCCACTTACAGTTTTCTGACCGGTACTGAACTCCTAAAAAGGTGTGTTCATGGAAAAATCAGAATCCATATGAGTCTCTAAATTCACCCATGTGGAAACGATGTGATAAGAGCTCATTTTCATCTGCTACATTCGTCAGAATTGCAGTTCATAAGAAGCAGTTCTTGTACTCTTATTTAATGATGGGAACGTGGCGAGGATGAAAGTATTAGACGGAATGAGTTTTAAGATAGGAAATTTCTCTCAAGACATCTGGAGCTGAAAAGTTGGTTGAAGACGAAGTTGCGGAAAGAAGGCGGAAAAGAAGATAGTACAAGACGAGCCTTGTGGGGGAGAAAAGAACCCTGAGTACAAATCTAGGGCATTCTGAAGAGACAAATGAGAACAAACATTAAATTGAACTCTTAATTGAATTTCCTGAAAATTATATTTTTAACGTTTGTGTACGCTTTCCTCAGAATCTATGAAGACTAGAAACATGAAATTTTGTACAGATATTTCTATAAACGTAACAAATGTTGTATCAAGAGTAAATTTTGGAAATCTGAGTGCTAGCTGAGATATGGGCAAAGTGCTTGGAATTTTACATGAATTCTAAATTACGCTTACAGAATTAAAATTTAAAAATTACAAATAGTCTCCCATTCGACACATTTAAAAAAAGTCTCACTTGAAAAGCTTACTACATACAAAGAGATGAACCGGAAAAAAATTGTAGAAATCTTTTTATTAGTTTCGGAGAAAGGTACACATATTCTACATGGAAATTAAAAAATTTGAAATTGATTAAAAAACGTAAATAAATACAATCCAGGAAACTTTACAGTAAATTTATTAACTTCGCTTAAAATATGGTACAAAATTCACTGCCGTATCTTCAAAAATGTGGATTTTCACTTTTGTATTTGTACAGATACATTTCTTGCTGTAGGTATTTTTAGTTATACCGTACGCTCTTCCCTTTTTACTTATTCTTAGTTCTATTGCATTTCTTGTCATCCAGTCTGCGTTTTTTGACTATTTCTCGTTCGCCTGTTCTCATTCACTCGGTCGAGGAGTCCACAGTAGCCTTCGTTCTGTCTTTCCTTCATTATTTCTCGAGTGGATCTTCTTCTGGTCTCCACTGCCTGCTGATGGACCTATCGTTTCACCTTAAATCGCCGCGTACTCTAGGCAGTTATTTACCAGCTATTGCGCTCCTGACGAGAGCAAATGTTTGCACCGAAGGTGCCGTTGCAGGCAGGGCTTTCTCGTTGGCTTTGTCGGGCACGCCGCCTCTCATCTCCGATTCCCGGGCTGGACGCGCTCTCTGCGCTGCACGCCACCTGCCTTTGAGCCGCTTTCTAATTATGAAGCCCGCACGTGACATGCGCCCTAAGTACGACCCGCCATAAAGCACGCGCGCAACTTCCATTAACGTTCGGTCCTGCGCGGCCGCGATGCGTTACCGGTTACAACTCAGGGGCTGGCACACCCCGCCGTGTGTCGCAGCGCAGGGGAATCTGCCGAAAAAAAGGAAAGGAGAAGGTAAACAGAAAGAGAGAGACAGAGAGAGACAGAGAGAGCAAAGGCAGGAAAGGAGGAGGGGAGCGGTCTGTGGGAAGAGGAAGCGCGAGATAGGAGCGGAAATAGCGGAAAAATGTAGGAGAGGCACCGTCGGCGGCAATAAAGCGAGGGTGCGCGGCTACCGGAGACCGGCAGCCATTCGCGCGGTCGCGGCTTCGATCCGCGACGGGGCCGTCGCCCAATATCGCCTACACCAAAAATTTTTGCACGTTAAAATTTGTTTAACGAAACGCGTCGTCTCGAATATTAAAATCACATTCCGACCATAATTAACGTTGGAAGCCAACCGGGTCGATGCCTTTTTTTTCTGACCCACACGCCGGCAGAGGCATGAACGATTCAGAAATATAATTTATTAATTTATATATATTAGCACTTGCTTTGCTTCTTTATTAAGTGGATTAAATCAGGGTATAAAGCTGTTTACTACGCACGGTACAAGCGAGATGATTTGAACGATAGTCGTGGTCAGCATGGTAACGTTAAAATAAAAGAAGAAGAAAAAAAAGAACTTGTGCGCAAACCTTTGGATGTGCAATCAAAAACTTAAGATACTTCAGCTGTTGCTAGAAAATTTAGATCTGATATGGTTTTAGCTACAGAATACGATGATAAACACACAAGACTCATTATCCTTCCGGTTTGCTCTACGAAACTGAATATTTGGGGTCTGTATCGTCGTTGACATCTTCCTTACACCGTATTTTGCAAACTTCCCTATTTCCTTCTTCTGGTGATGACTGTCGACTTCGTTGCTCGCTAGTTGACGCACAATTAAACTGTGAACCCGACACATCGTGCCGATATAGTTCATGCTTCCCGGCGCAATCAAAAAAGAACGTCCTCACAGAATTTATAAACTAAGAGGCGCCCCCATCGTAAAGGCATAAAACAAGCCATCAACATAGCGGTAGTGAATAATGGAACTAAGGAACCGAGACTTCCGTTTAGGTAAACCGTTAGATCAGAACTCAGTTTTCTTAAAAAACGTAGCAAAACATGAATTGTCTGTATTCGCATAGAAACATTTATTGATGGAAGGTGTCTTCTTATGTTATTTCGATTACTTATAACGTTTTTCACGATCTTACATGGGCGTTTGGTTGATCTTAAATTTCTGTGAGCCGGAAAAAATTCGATAGGACAGTGCGTACCGCGTTGCCTTCAGTGATTAGTTGGAGTCGAAGCAACGGACTACGAAATCTGTAATCGACATTTCAATAATGAAACTACGGAACAATCATACTGTTTTGAAGAAAAAGAATCGTATTCTCGGTGAGTCCAACGTGCATGAAGTTTCTCGGTGGTCCCTCAAACCACAGAACTGCTTGCTTCCCCTTTTCTCCGAAATATTTCTTCAGGAGAGGTAGCGCATAATTTCCAAGGACAATGATACCGACAATGTATGAGACATTAGTGTTTCTTCTCCAGCTTTTTATTTCATAACCTGGATGGGAAAGAAAAAAATAATAATTTTGAATTCAAAAAATCATTCTATATAATAATGTTACATAACTGTATTAAAAAAAGAAAACTAAGGAGGACGCAGTAGTGTTAACAAGTAAAGCAGCTTCCAGAGTTTCCCTTCCATTCCTACAATTTAACGTAGAATAAGAAAACGAATGCTACTTGCTGTTTTCACATACGCATACCATTACTAGCACTCAATGTATTGTAAGTGCCTGAAGAAATCGTATTATAGATATTTGTAGTTTTAACTCTTCGTAAAACCTGAAGAGAGAAACTGTATTTTATTTATCCTTTTCAGTTTCCCAGTTGTATCTCACGTACTACAAATTAGAAAGTTGTGCATTATTAAGTATGTCCATTAAGCTTAACAGTACCGTCAATTGCTACAGCATGAATATTGCGGTTAATTTATGTATCATATTACATCAACTGATGACGTATTGGTTTCATGAACGTGATGACCTTACCATACTTGTTCAGATTTTCTTTCTTCGCTACGACGCTGCGGTACTGAAGTCGCTTTGTTTTTCTAGTCACTTAAGACGCCGAAAAATCTCCGTCGAAAAGAAGTGATTTAGTAGCCTGGAAGAAGCTGAAAATCCTTGGTGGAAAAAAAGTCGTTTAGTAGTCTGGAAAAACTAACTATGGACGCTTCAGTAGTGTCAATGGCATTTAAAATTTTCATTCAGCTGGAAATTGCATCTTTCATTCATTTCCAAAAGGAAATAAATAATTTACAGTAACACTGAAATCAGATGACAAATGATAATTTCTTAGATTCATAATACCAACTTTACCGACCGTACTTCATGATATATCTCAAAAACGTAAGATTATGTGAGGACAATATTCTTATCAGAAGATATTTTTAATTCAAGTTTATCCGAAAATCTAAGTTTATGTTCTTGCATTATGAATAAAAAACATTCAACGACTGCTTCCGAACATAGTCTAAATATTTTCTGCTTATATTTTTAATAGCGCACGCTGTAATCACATCTTATTTTTAACAATAACAGGTAAATAACAAAGAACATTGTTAGCTGCTATGTTACTATACAATGCGCATACTTACTGTTGTGCTTACGGCTTAGTGTGTCTCCTAGATAAAAATTTACATATTCTTCTTGGAAATTGATCATCTACATTCATATTTATCCCGTGATCCTTGCCAAAATATCTCAGTTTTTGAATATGCGTGTCTCTTGTCCGTTCTGCTGAAATAAACAGTACCATTAACATCAGGTAACATTAAAAGTTTTTAAATTATCCTTACGATAGCAATTTTTAATGCGAGAATTTAACTCATAATTTCATAAAGTAAAAATTGAGCTAGATTTTTGTAGTATAAAATTTTATAAAAAGTGCTTACAATCTGTCCTATAACTAACAAAGGAAAAGCTTTCCATTTTTGACGCTGGATTCTTCTTCTTGTAAAACTGATGTCTTTTAATGACAGTGGGCCTACATCAAATACAAGAACTTAGGTTCCACTGTTCTCCTTCGAGCGTATTCACGGAAAATAGCAGCAACTGATAGAAAAAGATTCATATTTAAAGTGTCACAGGACGAAATCTACAGCTACCTGCTACAGACCGAATATTAATGGAACAGAAAATCGGAGAAGACAGTGGGTGAAATCTTCTGCTGATTCATGTACTTTTCAATTCGGAAGAGCTTACGATTGATTAAAAAGCCGTTTTTCATTTTATAAGACTTTCCTTTTGTCGATATTTTCAAGTATTTCCATATGCGGGTATGCAAATCGTGTAAGGAGAAACCTTTTGCCTTCTTTGTTTTCAAGCAAACGGGCTTCTTGGAAGTAGCCTCATTAAAATAACAAACTCATTTAGACGTAATGCAAGGTCTGCACCCGTCATTCAAATGAGACGTAGCAATAATCAACTGCAGCAGGTTACATATCTGGTGTTTCAATCGCAGCCTTATTTATTTCACATATACTTTTGTACTGCGACTTAATCAATGTAAAACTGTGCTTCGTAAGTTTGTGCATATGGAATCACTGTCTAGAACTATATTAGAAATATATGTGAGTGCAGGCTTTCTCGGCGAATTTTATTTATGATAGAAATACTTTTTCTAATAGCACATAAATACCTGTAGTGCCGTTAGACCAATTTCAGACATTTTGCCAATGAAATGTTACCGCTCACAGACATCTTTGAATATATGTACCGTATATTATGCACGGAAATACACATAACATTCGTATAGTATTCTACAACATTTTATTATTTATAGCACGAACCGGTTTTCGGCTGCTACACAATCATCAGGCACAAAGACAAATATATGGTGCAGTGAAATTTTGTTGGGTCAAAGATTTTAAAGTAATAGATTTACAGAGTGTCTCCATTTCCAGAGATGAAAAATATTAAGGTTAGATCTTTTTAGCCACGTCTATCGAACATGTCACCACACTTCATTGTTCAATTTATTTTCTTCGATCAACAACTGTTGAAATTTGTATGTAGTTCATTAGTTAATATGTCACATATTTTTTGTCTTTGTTAAATAATCTTAAACGCTTTTACACTAAAATAATTCTTCTAGTTTTATTCCCAATTCTAACATTTTAACATTTTTCATCTCTGGATATGGGATAATCTGCAAATGAAATGGTTTAAAATCTTTGATCCAAACAAAGTTTCACTGCATCACATACTCATCTTCGTAACTGATGATGGAGTAACAGCCGAAAACCGTCTCGTGAAATTAATAATAAGTATTGTAGAATATTATACCAGTACTGTGTGGTTTTTATTCAAGATGTCTAAAATACAGTTAATCAATGTAATATGTAACGAAATTAAAGCTATGAGGTTGACCACTCTTTTAATTAAAATAATGAAGTAGATCACTCTTTATTATGTAGATTCTGTATCAAATTTCATTTAATGCAGGGAATCTTTAGAGATAACCTAATGTGGATGATTCAATATATACATTTATTTGTTTGCCGATCTAAATGTAGGTCTCCCAACATCCAATACAGCAGGTTTGTGTTTTAATGTGTGTGTGTGTTTTTTTTTTTTTTTGTCGTTTCGAATACTGTTATTACTACAACGACCTCTACTTCCGTCGTACATCAGTGGTAAACATGCTATGCTAGTCGTACTACGCCTCCTAGAGAATTATTTGCTTTTACCGTTATTTCCCGTTTACAACTAGCCAGCATCTGTCTTCACGGAATTTGATATAAAAAAATCTACAATGTATCTTTTTGTGCCAACTTTCACTTACAAGGGCACAATATAAATGGGCGGTGGTTCTGAGGGAAAAGGGGGAAATCGTGTTAATCATGTGAAATCACCGAATATTGTTTCCTGCTGATACTTTCCAAGAATATGTTGCAGAAACATTTTGCTGTTGAAAATACAGGGCATACGCTGTGTAAACCGCTAAAATATAAATTTAAATGACATGCGCGATAGTTAGGAGAACGTAGCGGTATGCTTGAGTCATGCTGGTAAGTTATTATGCAACATTATGCCATGGATAAGGTATTAACTCTCTTTTCTGGTTGTGAACAATACCCAGAAGGAAACAATTCCAGTTTCCGATCCTGTAGCCTTAGTCTTTTCCTTATATTTACAGTAAATGACTCTTTGAAGTGTAACAACGTGTTATAGCTTTCACTGACCTATTTTGTTTGTTGCTGATATTTACCGCATGGTGCGCATGTTTTACCCTGCTAAAGTACTTGCTCTTAACGTCATACGAAGAAGTTTTCTAGCCCGCTATGAAAAGTAAAACTTTTGGGACAATACAAACATATCTGACTGATGCTTGTCCACAGGGATTAACTCTCTGTATGAACTTTACTATCACTTGTTTCTATTTTGGATTATTGTCTTTTGTGGCGTTCCTAGAAAATAGTGATTAATTAAATAAATTTTTGAGGAGTATAGTGAATACGATATGTTTGGACGTCTTGTAGCAAAAGAAGGAAAAATTACAATCGTAAGGGCTGTACAGGAAGTATACAAAATGTTATTCAAGCTTATGGCAGTATCTACAGTGCATGATTTCATATCATATTTTTGTCTCCTCAATAGACGAGCAGTTTCCGTTTGCTGTGATACTTACGGTCTATTGTCCCATCAAGAATACGAATATATCCAGTTACAGGAACCCTGCTACTTCGCAGAGTAGCGAGAAAACAGAGTAACGGGAAGCTTTCAGCGTGTGAAAACTCAAAGATCGCTTGAAAACGGTTGGTTGTTTCATCACCTCAACAGCTGCTGAAGGACAGGCCTTTAAAATTTATAGTTATTCTATAAACTATACATCATTTTATTAAGAGAAATCTATAGTTTTATATTCGAATAGATTTTTTAAAGTTCTACAGCAGGAACTGTTAAACGATTTGAAACACTAATTGGAAATTTATCTTTTAATTTTCCCATTAGTTATCAACAGCAGCAGCGTAATGCAGTACGATAGTTTTCGATTAAGTGTGTGGACAACGTTGTTGTTACATATGCGCACCCGCAAACGAAGCTACCTCACTTACCTGAACAGAAATGGTAGATTTTGGGGATACTGTCAACCGTATGGAAGATGACAAAGCTACACTGCTTCGCAAAACTGCATTAACAGCTCTCAGTTTCTGTCCGATATAGGGTCTATTCTTCTTCCTGAAAGAACAATGAAAAGAAAGAATACAGAAAACTCATGCAAAAATATTCAAAAGATGAAACAAATTCTAACATTATAAAGACGGACCTAATGCTTATCATCAGTCGATCTTAGGTCGTTAGCTATTAAGAGTCTGATACTTTCCTATACCATAAGGCCCTTCTAAGCCTCTCAAGTGGTGAGCTTTGTTTTCGGTACACTAAGATCGTAAACATTGTACAACTCTTATGGTTTCATTAACACACTAAGAATTAGTAAAATATGTAGATAAAACTTCTAGAAATTTTGTTTCAAATAGAATCAAATTACATGTAACATTCAGTTCTTTAGTACCGTTTGCTTACTTTGATTTGCTAATTTTATCAATTTCATTTAGTTTTGCTTTCCGTCTCACTTCAGTCAATTTTGTCTGTTTCCCCCGCATGTTTTAATAGCCGATGGTTATCACCTAGTATATTGTGCCCTGCTTTACTATATTCCTTTGAGATGCTTCGCTGCTCGCTTCCATTAATTTTTTTTGTAATAGCCTTCATTCTGTGTTTCTCTCTACTGATCATGAAGGGCAGTTTGTTAGGGTTAGTTGACACTACAATTCCTTTCGGCACCCTGCCATTTCTCTCGGTACTTGCACGTAATTTTATTTTAATTGAGTAACTAACGTTCTTACTTATGTTTGAGCAGTTTTTATCATCTAGAAGATATATTTACTACTTACTACCTGTTTCGCTACTTTTTTTTAAATTTTATGTTCTTAGCACTTCCTTATTAATTTCCTCCACGTGGTAGGATGCACACGTGGTATTCTAAGAACACCGCATATTCAAATTCTTTTGCAAATACCGTCGCTGATTACTTGTCCTTTGGACTCTTCCTAGATATTTTGTAGTACTTTTAAACGTCCATGAACGTTTCTCAAAATTTTATACAAACGCGGATCGCACTACTGCAAAATTTCTTCCTCGGATTTCTAATGGCTCTCTAAAACTCGAATATGTAAACAATAATGAGACAGGGGGCGTTTAAAACTAATAAAACTAACACCGTTATTGTTACAAATAGCTAACATATTCTCAGATTTAGTATTCTTGTAGTATCTATATCTTCTGGTTTCTGATGTAGTTTTACTTCGCGTATAACAAGAAAATAATTGATTTTAGCTACGTAAATAATAATTCTTTGGTTCAGCAGTTCTTGTGAACTTCAGACCCAGATAAAGAAATGAATCTTTCTAAAATTCGATCACCACAGTGAACGTAGAAAGTAAGTGATCCGAAGAAACAATTTCCATGTAATATTTACTCCAAACGACACTACTTCCCAATAGGACAAGATTTCTTTCCGGGTGATTGTTCTCTGCAAATAGCAATACCCAGAAAAAAATAATGGAAATAGAGCTGAAATAGCAGCCCATGTTTAGAGGAAATGAATAGACGAGAGGGCATCTTCTGCTGATACGCCTGTCTACCAAATCAGTTACTTTCAGCACTGTTTCACGCTCATATCCTTCAATTTATTTTGGGAGGGGGAAAGGAAGAAACATGATAGAAGAACACTTCTCATTTTATTGTGGCACGCGTGTGATCTCAGAAACTGCAATTTCATGTTCCACATTTCTACGCAAACATGGTTTGAACAGCAAATTTTCACAAGGGGCAACTGCTGTCACCTACTAAAAATGTGTTGTTTTGGTGCAGTAAGGTGTACCCTGCCTTTTGAACTATAGTTTGAAAACTGCGAAGTATCTAAGTTTCTCTTTGTTTCAACATCGTTCGCTATACGCATAAGCTGTGCGATAGCTGCTATAATAGTCTGCTCGGATGAGAGGAATGCGCAACTATTCACTGTTGTCGGAATTTACACTAAAGTAGCAAACGATCTACATACCATGAAAACATTTAAACTGAATCAAATAAACGCTTTTATTTCCAATCAAATTACAATTCAACGTTTTATTACCTTACGCTTATGCTTATGAGTAGTGTGATATTCTTAAGAATAAATTTTACAACATAATCTACAAATAATACAATTATAACTCTTTTCTTTTTGTGAGTCTCGGGCTTACGACAATACTATAATTTTATCACCACAAAGAATTTTTAAAACATATTTAATCGGCAACTAAATCAAACTTCAGTACCTACAATTCATTAAATACTTCGCTTTCCTTTGAAATTGATCCTATTGCACATTTTGGAATTTTCTTTGTACTCAAAATAAATTTTCACACTGTATTGGAGTGTGTGCTTATTTGAAGCTTCCTGGCGTATGAAAACTGTGTAGTGGGCGGGGACTCGAACCTGGGACGGTTGCCTTTCGCGGGCAAGTGCTCTACCGGTCGGCCACACAGTTTTAATCTGCCTGAAAATTTAACACTCCACATGCTGTACGTACATGCTTCAAGCGATGCGGCTTCTTTACTTTCACGAATTAAGCAGAAAATAATCAATTATTTCGGCTCAGAACTATTTTTGGCTACGGGTAAACTGTTAGCGAAGGACGCTTACAATAAAGTATAGCGCTAAACATTAACAAACAGCACACACTTATGCCCCTAATACCAGGAAGCAATCCTGCATAATTTCAGAAGCATACCTAGAACATTCTGTGGTACGTAATTTATGTACGAAAATTCAAATAACAGTAAATATATGTATTTTAGTGCATACACGATGAAATTTTGCCTTGAGAGAACGTGAGTTTCTTATTTTTTCACTAATAGATGTTTCACTAACGCTCTCTTTATTTTTCTTAATATTACCTATCATTGCTGAATATATAAAATAGAAGGAACTCATTGATGCTGGCAAAACATCACATAACCATGTTTGGGTGAAAAAAATAAAGAAACTGTGTTTGTTCAAGGCATAAAGACTTTCAAAAGATAGTTATTTGGTGTAGGAAACAGGGATACATAAAGTGAAACCCCACCACAACACATACTATTCCTCTAATTTTTATTACGCAGCTTATCATCTATATCACGTCCACCTGAAGTCAAACCTCCTTCTATTGTGACCAGCAACACAGTGAATCTCTGGTCAGCAATTATAACTGATGTAACGTGTTGATCACATTGCATCGTCCTCAATGAAACGATATATAAAATGTATTTGATATCATTTGCTGTTATTTGTTATTCTGATTTGTGTTCTAAATCGTCATAGTGTTTCATTCTTCTCTCTTTGGACTTTCTCCGATTGTTTTCTGGATAATACAAACATTAATTTACAGGATTCTTTGTGTATACATTGAAGTAGCATACAGTCATCGGGAAATATGCAGCTTTCTCCCGTGTACCACTTCTTTCGGAATAGTAGCACTTGTTAGTTATTGTTAATGAATTATGGTGTTTTTATTTTTCCTTTACTATTTCATGGTACAGTATTTTTCTCCTCCTTTAATTCTGAAATCATAATTTTTTTTAGTATAATTTCCTTCTCTCTTTGAGGATAAACGAATAATACAAAAAGAGTGTATCTCCAAAAACCTTCGAAAATTATAATATTCATCTGTACTTTGTCCTTAGGTGCAACTAAAGTGAAAAATAATTGTTTTTCTCATAACACTGTAGAAGCAAAACATTTTCACGCCTCTCCAGATGTACTTGGTTTGTATGTCAAGAATGAGAAAAAAGGATCGTACTGCTCAGATTCTCATAATTTCTATTTCGTTGCGAGACAGAAAGTCGTCCTTATCAGGAGACATCTAGTGGACTGCTCACCACAGGATTCTACATCAAGTATAAAAGTGAACACATGTGAAGACAGGAAATACTTTTCACTTAATTAGATTGTGAACCTTCTTGTGTATATGCAGTTTGGTGTAATTTCTGAAAATGCTGCATCTTTACCGTTTTTGCTTTCTCCTTTTTCCTAGAAATTTTTGTAGCTCCTCTTTTCGAATAACCTTGGAGTACTCCTCGCCCAAAAGTTTCCGAGATCAGATAACTCGACAATGAACTAAAATTTCTGTAGTCTACGTCTTACATTCCAGTTGTTTCATTATATTTATGTTTATTATAGATTTTACAAAAAAGCTGAGCAAATACAATTTCTTACCGGGTTTTTAGTACATGTTACGTCACATTCCTATTTAATGTTTTCATTGGCACGAATCTCAAATTAATGATATTCTTATATGCTCAGTAACATCACAATTTTGATGTCAACGAAAAATAGTTGTTCAAAGTGCTTAACTCCCCATGCTGAAGTTGTACAATATGTGCGTTACGGAAGTACACAGTCCTCTTTCCCCCCATCTTATCGGTGCAATAATATTAAGGAATGCAGGACCATAGTAATCTTCAGTACTTTGCCTGTCGGCAGAAAAACTCAATCTGTCTGTAACAAGCGGTCTATTAAAAACTGATTACGTGAAAACTTCCTCACTTCCTCGAAATAAATAATAATATTCACATAAAACTGTTGGTCACACACCAAAGAACTTAGAGGCCTATTTTAGTTTGTTTGAGCCGTAAATCTTGAACTAAATCCAACAAAATGCAAGAAACAAGATATAGATTCTGTTTAAGTCACTACTTAAACAGAAAAGGCGTTACGATTCAACAAGAGGATTGTGGAAAAATCCAGTAGGAAACTGACCTAAGTCTGAAGTCTGAACAGTTGTCGCCTTCTGACCATACCCTAAACGCCAAAGAAAATGTACTAACATTGTCTATGACAACGTATTCATTATTTAACTTTTCTTTGTACATCACCGGAGTTTTTATATGCAAGCAAAAAATTTTGTTTTCTCTCACAGAAGGAATTAGTCCCTCCATGCGGTGTACTGATGAACTAGAAGGAATTTTTAATATCGCTAAGACGAATCACTCTAGTAAAACAAGCTAATGTTGATCAGTGGCATCCGCGTAAACAATAAATTGAGCTGGATGTTCTTACTTAATTTAAGCAAGTAGTGTATCATTGTATAAAGTCAGACTATGTAGACATACATTCTTAACATTTCATTACCCTCATTTCGGACGTATATTCTTTTACAATCTAGTTCCTTTTCTTTCTGTCTGATGTGTTAGTGTTTCTTCCATATCCACTACCAAAATATTAAAAATGTTTGTTATCTTCTTGTTTTGGATGATGTGACACTCTCAATAATTCTTGTAAATCGCTTATCTCTTCTTGAATCGAATTTAATGTACTACGAATATATAAGTAACTCCTCATGTTCTCCTTTTCTCTGGCTCCGGCATTACTTTCTGCGTCTCTCGTGTCTTTTGTCAACAGATATTACTTGTGTGATGTTCTAGGTACCTAGAATCCATGAAATGCATGTATCTTGTATCTAAAAGTGTTCCCACGTTTTACTTACATATTTTCATTTCATATGTACTGATTCGAACCTGCGACCGTAGCGGTAGCGCGGTTCCAGACTGTAGCGCCTAGAACAGCTCGGCCACTTCGGCCGGCAATTTTTTTTTTAGAAACAGGTAAAATAATGGATACGTGGATGTATTAGAATACCATAGTGCAGTGTTGTGGACCACATCGAAGAGCCTTTTCAGGTCTCTGGCAAAATTAGTGAACACTTGGAGCACTGTGGAGGTCACATAAGATAAAATTTGAGGGAATTTGCTGTAATTAATAGGAATATTGCAAAGTTATGGACATGGAGGAAATGTATGATAAATTCTCTTACGGATAAATAAGTTCAGCAAATTGTTGTAGTAATACTGCTACTATGTGAGTCAAACATGATCAGCGTAGCTACACTAGAGTTGGAGGTGGTCAATGACACTTTTTTTACTCTGGCAGTAGTTTTCTTTGCCAGCAGAACCTCCACGTTTCTCTATAAAGATGCACGTGTTTCGAACGAATCCTATTTACCTTTGCATACATCCGTGTGCAAAAATCTGTCCTATCTATTATAATACACAGTCTAATGAAGTGCATAATTCAGAAGTAATTTTTAGATGGTCTTGGAAATAATCGAAGGAAGCTGAAACTTTTCTTTATCAGGTTTCAGAACTTATTTGCAACTCCAACAAATTTTTCTTGTGTTTCATGTACTCTGGGATACTAACAAACTTACAGTTTTCCATCTTCCTTTGAAACTCGATAAATTATGGAAATAGTCCTCCTTCTTGTAGTAATTATCGTATCAGACACTTGTGCTGCCCACACTTTTTGGTTTTAAAGATTTCATCATATTAGGTTTGTGGTAAGCCCCTCTCCAAACTGCTGCGAACCGTGGCAGACTGCTGACTGGTTAAGTGATAGATAATGTTGGTGTTTTAAATTGTATTTAAAAACAAACTCAGGTTTGGCTAAAATATCCACTTTTCTCACATTCTACGATGCACATAAATGCTCGTAACGCTCATTTCCTTCCTTTGATCAACACACATACTATGGAAGTCATGAAGATGCAAAAACTGAATACATACTTATACTTCGCACCTACTAACTCAAGAACGTATTTGTTATATTGCAAATGAAACTACTAATTAGAAACAACTTCTCCTGATGAACAGTTGCGTGATTCATGTCATTCTTAAGAAACAGTTGCTGAATCTAGTAAAAATACTTTCTTTTTATTGCACAATAAACAAAATTTGTAGTATAGACAACGTGGAATTTTCTTCCGAAACCTAAAAAGAATTCAGATATACTGAAATAACATACGACCACAGCGTCAAAACAGTCTAATGCGTGTTGGAGGTGAGGTGTAGGTTAACTGATTTTTTGAATAAACACCAGTATGTTGTCTAATGCACAAGCAGAGATCTGATTATCAAAGGTCATAAATGTTTTATTCCGTCATCAATGTACAAGATAAATGACATATTCTAGTTCTGGTTGATGGTCGACACTTTCTTAAGAGGCACTATAACACTATCTGGTACAACGTGATACTCGAAATACGGAGAGACATCAAAACAAGCAACACAACTAAACGAAGCCATTTCATTCAGATGTTTTGAAATGTACTGAAGCAACATTACCTTGGGCAAGTGAAACTGGATAAAAATATTTGTAGACTGTATGTTGATTGTTCTTTAAGACTAACGCAGCATCTTGAGGAAGATGAGATGCCTTGTTAAATGATGGTAGTTAAATCAGACTGAGATTCTGTTGTTAAGCCTCAAGTTCTAAGTTTCTTCCGATTTTACAGCTGAAGAAAATTTTAATGTATCTCGTTTTGTAATTTTGAAAGATTACTTCGTATACGTATTCCGTGTGGTTTGCGAAACAGTTTCAAGTGGATTATAGTAGTACTTATATGTTTGTTATTTGCTGTTACTATATAGGTCGCGGGGCGTAGATGGTGCGTTCGTCTGCTGCTGTCTACATTAATGCTGTATACTGGTTTCCTATGTGCGTCAGTACACTTGTACATCCTTATCTTTCTTGGTCTTCAGCAGAAAGGTCTCGGCAGTATCCCGACATGTGTGTCAGTGAGCTTATGCAATCGGTAAACAATCGACAGTTTTTTATCTTTAATTTCACCGTGTTCCTTGGTCCGAACATTTCCTCCATCTTCACGAGTTTTTAGTTTTGTGAGCATTATATTCATTTGGATTAGTTTTCTGCACGTGAAATGAAGTCTGAATATGTTTAAGCAAATTTCTGTCAACTGCTATGACCAAACTATTTTTTTCACAGTATTTCAGTAAAGCTGTATTTCATTCGTTGCCTCTGAAGCACATCTTTGAGCAATTTATGTAATCTGCTATGATGAAACTATTTTTTGTGAGTATTTCAGTAGAACTACAATACAGCCGTGGTTTCTGGAAAAATTTTCTTTTGAAGTGAGATAACTGCTTTGCAATCAGTGATTGAATGAATTAACCCTACCTTTGAATGCCTATTTTCTTATTTATTGTTGTAGAGCCATACTATTGGGTCGCACAGTATCTTGGAAAAGTGGCAGCAGTACGGTTCGCTGTCATTTCTCTGCTCTTATACACATCTTTATATTGGTGTAGTACACATCGTCTGCTTCGTTGTGTGAGTTATCAGAGTCCGTCCGCCTTCTTATCCATATAATTCTCACAGTAACCTCCAACGAAAGATGTGTAGAAATTCTATTACATCCACCATCAGCACCTTTTTATGTATACAACGAATAGATCTTGTGAAAGTCTTGATATAACTTTCCATTTGTTAATAAAATTTTATTGCATTTATTGACAAGCAAATAATTATAGACAACTGCGTATCTTATCACTGTGTAAAGCACCAGTGAACAGTTGGATATATTTTTCGTCCTGCCATCTTATTCTTATAGCCGAGTCCATCACGTCGAGATAAAGTCGGATATTTGTAGTAAGCATAACGTACTCCCGAATCATAAAGGAATTAAATCCTCTGTTACTTCTAGATACAGTGCAATTTTTCATCTACCTGCGTTAATAGCTGCTGGCAATAAAACTTAAATATTGGAAGCCTTAGTAGTTTTTGAACTTAAGTTATACCGAGTTCGTTGGTCTTATTGATCATTCAAATGAGTGAGAGGAGAAGTATTTACATTCATCTGTAACGCCTTTGTCTACAAGTACTGCATTCTGGAAGGCTTCTTGTAGGCCATATTTCATTCAATCTCTGACACGAGTAACGACAAAGTTGAGATTGTAAACAACATTTTCCTGAATATTTCTTGAGATATCTATAATTAAGACTTGAATAATATTTTCTGAATATAAAACAGATTGTTTTTCCAAAAACAACAGCGACCTCACTAATAAGCTTAGCAATAATTTTAAACCTTGTTTTTAATATTTTAAGGATCCCAGATAAAACAGAACCATTTCGTTATAAATTTTTGGATCTTTCTTTCATATTTCCGTCTCCGAATCACATGTTTTCGCTTATTGCCCCGTTACTTCATTCACCTTCACTTCCACAACTGTCAGAAGTTTATCTGGATGTAACAAGTTTGCTGAAGCGGGCACAAAACTCCATTTTCTTGATTCTTGGGCCACGAATAAGCCATCACCTTATTAATGAACACTTACTGCTATTTAATTATAATGAACCGAGATTGGATTTACCGGTACTATTAATCACTTTTTTATACTTTGTAAGAGCAGCATGCAACATTTGGTTTTTGTATTATAAGAGATATTGTATTTTGTTGTCTCGCCTGATACCGATTTATTTTATTTACATGAAGAAGATCTACCAGCTAATGTATAAAACAGAATTGTTTAATTACAGTACAAAACATGAATTTTTATCTTAGTACATACCAGCAGAGATGCAGATGGTGCGTTATTTTCTCTGTAAAGTTTCTTCGCAGTGGTCCACGGAATACTGTACTTTCATACAACTGCAGAACATTCAAGAATCCATTAAAAGCTTATTCCGAAACAAATCAATATATCTTGTAAATTATCAGCGGATTAGTATTTTCGTAAAATGACACAGAGCGAATTTATTTGTCCTCGTCACTACCAACTTCCTTTTTCTGTCTTAAGAATACGCAACACAATATACGACCCTTCAGCCGAGGAATATTTGCAACGTAATCAAAGAGTCACACCTTTTAATGAAAACGTTAAAATATTTGAAATTTATTGCTGTAATGCAACTAAATCCTCCTTAGTACAACACAAGAAAGACTAACATTTCGCGTATCTAGCCTTAATAATAGGAACATTCGCGTCGTATTTCAGATTCGTACGGTTTCTTGTTATAGTGTTGGGAAAGAGAAGTAAATTTTGATAATGGACAAATCTGTACAGTTTTTAGACTTACATACCTGTCTTTCAAAACAGTAGGAAACAACAAATTTTGCAGAGCGCAAGCAGTACAGAAAAATAAACGCTTACAAATTGAACACTAAAATCGACACCTCAGCTGCAAATGGCCCTGAAATGACATTTAGTTCTTAACTAAAGTACCATTATGCGATCAAGTAAATTTTGCAGAAATCAGTGGCTCTAAACATTGACGACGCGCTATTGGAACGTAACTGGAAACGCGTATTGCAAGAAACAAACTATCTCATTTAGTTGCATAGACGGTAAATACCTCCACGAATTTAGAGCAACTAAAGGAAAAGACGGAAAGCAGATAAACATTAGGGTAAATGGAAATCCTGCAACACGTTTTATTTACTCAGGAAACCCCACAGAGCCACATATAAAATTCTCCATTGAGTCCCTCATAGAGAATATACAAATTCTAATACGCTGATGTTTTCAGGAAGAAAGCATCCATTTATAATACGTTGCTTACGGTAAGAAATTACACAGTTTTGTCAGTTTGGTAACAGTTTGAAAAACTTCGATTTTCGGCATTGGCATTCTCCATTGCACAGTTAGTGAGGCATATGTTTATTTATCTGAAAGGACTGATTTTCCAGTGGATATATATACTTCAGGTGTGCTTCACTCTACAAAACCCCAAATTTGAAAGTTATCTTAGTTGAAGTTAACCGTCCAAAAAAGGAAAAAAAGCCGTAATTTTAAGTTCCGAGCAGTTTTGTTTACTTGTTAGGTACGTTCCATCTAATATGTTCTCACCACACCACGTTCCTCTACAAATCACACATTCATTTCTAAAGCTCCTGTCCGTAGATACATTGCTTTACACAGCACTTTTTTTTCGAGTCATCTATCTCCTGACTGGTGTGATGTGGCCCGCATCTAAATTTATTCCTGTGCCAACCTCTTCATCTCGGAGTAGCATTTTCAACCCAAGTCCTCGGTTATCTGCTGGATGTATTGCAGTCACTGTGCTCCTCTACAATTTTTGTCCTCTACAGCTCCCTCTAGTATAACGGAAGCTATTCCCTGATGTCTTAACTGTTATCATGGAAGTTATTCCCTGATGTCTTAACTGACGTACTACCACCCTCTCTTTCTTCTTGTCAGTGTTAAATATTTCCTCCCCGAGTCTGCTGAAAACTTTCTCATTCCTTATTTTATCTGATTTTCAACATACTCAAATCTCAGACTCTTCGAGTCTCTTCCATTGCGCTTTTCACACAGTCCATGTTTCACTACCATGCAATGTTGTGCTCCATACGTACATCCTCAGAAATTCCTTTCTCAAAGCCAGACCTATGTTTGGTATTAGCAGACTGCTCTTGGCCAGCAACGCTTTATTTGCCAGTGCTACTCTGGTTTTTATGTCCTCTTTGCTCCTCCCGTCATTGGCTATTTTGCTGCCTCGGCAGAAGAATTGTTTAACTTCATGTACTTCGTGGCCACCAATCCTGGTGTTTAGCTTCTAATTGTTCTCAGTTTTGCTACTTCTCATTACTTTCGTCTTTCTTCGATTTACTCTCGAACCATATTTCTTACTCATTAGACAGATCATTCCATCCAGCAGATCACTTTCACTGAGGATAGCAACGTCATCTGTGAAAATTATCATTGGTATCCTTCTACTCTGGACTTTAATTCCATTCATGAACCTTTGTTTTACTTCATTCATTGTTTTTTCGATGTATAAATGAACAGTAAGGCCGAAAGACTCCCTCCCTGTCTTACACCCTTTTTAATCCGAGCACTTCGTACTTGGTCTTCCACTGTTACAATTCCCTCTTCGTTCTTGTACATATTGTATATCAGCGGTCTTTCCCCATAGCTTACCCCTACTTTTCTCACAATTTCGAACATCTTGCACCATTTTACAGTGTAGGATACTTTTTCCAGGTCGACAAATCCTTCGAACGTGTCTCGATTTTTCCTTAGTAATAGTAGTAGTAGTAGTATTAGCTTTATTCATCCGTAGATCTCTTTTTACAAGGATGTAAGACATGTCAAAGTATTTACATGTTTAGATCAATTTAAAATAAGTCAGTCGCTATACACATACATTTACAGACTTCTACTCAGAGACAATCATTAGATTTACCCCAGGTATACAATACTTTTTTTTACAAATAACTTATTAAATAATGTAATGCCACACTGTTCACTCATATTTCATTATCATTCGCTGCACAGACTATAGACACACTGTTTCATAACACTTCACTCGCTACGCACACACACACACACACACTGGGGGTCTCAAGGGCATTTTCTGTACCGCAACTTCCCATTTGCATCCTGAAAAACTGAGTCTGCATCCCTATATAATGAATGCTTCCATTATATACCGCAACGTCAGAATTGTCTCTATGGTGCCTTCACCTTTTCTAAAGCCAGACTGATGGTCATCTAACAAATCCCCAATTCTCTTTTCCATTCTTCTGTACATTAATATTGTCAGCAACTAGGATGCGTAAGTTGTTAAGCTGATTGTGCGATATTTCTTGCATTTGTAAGCTCTTGCAACTTTCGGGGTTTGTGTGAATGACGCATTTCCGAAAAACAGGTAGTATATCGCCAGGCTCATACTTTCTACACACCATCGTGAATATTCATTTTGTAGCGACTTCTCTGAACGATTCTACAATTTCTGGTGGAATATTTTCTATCCCTTCTGTCTTATTTGGTTTTAAGTCTTCCACAGCTCTTTTACGTTGTGCTTCTAAAACTGGAGCCCCTGTGTCTTCTATATCGACACCTGTTTCTTCTTCTATCACTTCATCAAACAAGCCGTCCCCCTTGTACGGACCATCAGTGTATTATTTCCACCCGCCCACTCTCTCCACGGACTGAAGTATTTCTTCTGTTACTTACTGTTCCTTCGCAGATACCGTTTTTAAACAGAAGGTTTTCTTTCCGGCTACTCTGACTGCCCTTTTTAGAGATGACCGTTCCTCTTCAACTGAACTGCTACTAAGCTATTCCTTAGCACAGTATCTCTAGCCTTCAAGCGTACCTCCTCATTCCTTAGTTCTTAAGTATATCAGTTCTTTGCGCATTGATTCTACCTGACCAGCTCTTAAACTTTAGTCTATTCTTTATCACCACTAAATTATGAGCTGAGAGAGTATGTGCTCCTGGGTATGCCTTACAATTCAATATCTGGTTTCGGAATCTTTGCCTAACCTTGATGTAATCCAATTGAAATCTCCCCGTATCTACCAGCCTTCTGCAAGTATATCTCCTCCTCTTATGATTCTTGAACAGAGTATTCGCTATTACTAGCTGAAACTTAGTGCAGAACTCAATCTTTCTCCTTTCTCATTCCTAGTACCAACCCTTTCTGTACTCCTTCGCCAACAAACGCATTCCAACCTCTCGTGACTTTAGGTTTTCATGTCCCTTACGTACTGAATTACCTTGTCAATATCATCATGTACTTTCTCTTTGTTTTCACCTTCAGCTTGCGATGTCGACATGTATACCTGAACTATCGTTGTCGGTGTTGATGTTCTGTCGATTTTGATGAGAACTAGCCTGTCACTGAACTGTTCACAAGTTCATAATAACTGACTCTCTGGCCTACGTCGCTGTTCATAACGAATCCTACACCCGTTATACCATTTCCTGCCGCTGTTAATATTACGCTATAATAATCTGACCAGGAATCTTCCATTTCCCTTCACTCACTGCCAGTACATCTTGACAGAGCCTTAGCAATTCACTTTTGAGATTTTCAAGCTTCCCTACCATGTTCAAAATTCTGACCTTCCACGCCGCGATTAGTAGAAGGTTATCCTTTCGGTGGTTATTCAATCCTTTTCTCATGGTCACCTTTCCCTTGGCAGGCCTCACATAGAAATCCAAAGAGGGGGCTATTCCGGATTTTTTTTTTGCCAATGTTGCCAATGGTGAGATTATCATGACACGTTTAATTACAGGCCACATAGCCTGTGGATATGAATTATGTGTTTTTAATGTAGTGGTTTCTGTTGCCTTCTGCATCCTCATGCTGTTGATCATTCCTGATTTTTTCGCCTCAGAGGCAGTTTCCCACACCGAGAGCAAGAGAGTTCCCTGAACCTCTTTCCGCTCCTCTGGTCTTTCCTGAAAGGGCCATTAGCCGATTGAAGGGTGGCTTCTTATGCCGGAAGACTGCTGATGATTTGTGTTCAAAATTTAACACATTGACTGCCACGTGAGCCAATGTTGGCTCACAGTTACATGGGTTGCGACGCCGCGTGAGCCATATTTGGTTCACCTATACATTGTACTGTGGACCGTGTGAGCCATAGCTGCCTCATAGGGCTCACAGATAATGCGTTTCAACTGTGGGCTTAAAAGTGGTGGCATCACAGAACACCCTCATGCTCGTAGCACTAAATATTTTTACAATTAGTAGACATGGTGATTCCTAACTTCAGCGTACGGCTAAAAGGCACAGAAAGATCGTTTTTGAAATACATTTTGGAACATCTCTTGTAAATCTTCAAGCGCTGTACAACGCGGCAAACAAAGGATCAAAGTCTCGCATACAAATAATTCGTTTCAGGGAGCGCTTGGTTCTACTGTTATTCAATGAGAAAGATCCACAACCACGCGCAACACTACAACCGTTCCATGAAGATAACAGCCATCGCCTTGGGACTGTAGAGGGATCAAAGCAGAGCAGTCTAAGAGGATGTTCGGGCTGTTATAAGCACCTGCGAAGAACACAAGAAAGAAAGGATGCTGCTAGGAAAGTGAAGAGGGTGTGCACGAAATGCAATAAATGTGATAGTTTTATGTGCAACGAGTGTTTTAGTGACATTGACAATGCTGTGTTGAAGAAGTTGAATAGTCTAAGATCTTTATTCGTGAACATTGTGAGACCATGTACAAAAATTGTAAATAATATTATATATAGCTAATAAAATCAAATAAACTTAGTGTTTGATCCATTTCGTGAGAAACGATTTTTTATACCTATTTCGCTTTTAAATAAAGTGAGCCACATGTGGCTCAAGTGGCCACAGATCATAATTGTGTTAGAATGTGTTGGGCCGCGTGAGCCATATATGGCTCACGCCTGTTGTGAGTGCAGATCAGTCACAAATTGACATTTTATCATGTAACTTAATTCTACATGTTCTAAAGAAGACATCTGATGCAAAAAATCGATTTGGCTTCAGAAGTAATATTCATGATTTCAATCTGGCATAGCAATGCACGGTCCAAATTTCATCATGGCAGTCAATGGGTTAAACGGTGTTTAGGTACGAACTCGGGACCGAGTATATTTTGTTTATTAATCAAAGACACTATCCCTAAACCACTGGTAGATTTTGTTACAACGTGATTAAAAAGCAGTAGACGAACAAGACACGAGTGAATTAAGTTTTTTGAACAATCTTGAAAATTTTATGTTCCACAATTTTGCGAGGTCAGGGAGCATTCATCCGTAAGCTTTTAATTAGTAGATATTTAAGACAGATACCGTATCGCTCACTGCCAAGTACATAGACAACTCCGAAAATACTGTCACTTGAGCTGTGTTTCACGGGAGAGAAGCATGTACAGTGCGTTGGAAAGTGAAATTATAATCTAAACGTAAACATACTGTGGATGAATGCGATTACTCATCTCAGATTTCAGAGCCATTTTTCAATACATGCTTCGCTTAGCAAATTATTGGTAGGATCATGAAGTGTGTTGTTACTTAATGATAACATCGTAAACAAACTATTTAAATTCACTTTCTCAGAAATACCTCCAGCTGAATTCTCCTTGTAAAATTTACTCAGATAAGAATGGTCCTATTTTTGTTAAAGCCTTCATGATAAATTATGACATGTCGTGGAAATGGGTAATAAGCAATAGAATAAAATGAAACGCACAGTACATAAGAAAACGGAACCAAATTATTCACATTTTTTTCTGTTCCTGGGATGAAGAGCATAGTAGTTCACGTAACGTTATCGGCAACACTGGTTTGAACAACATGACGTTAATCAATTGTTTACCTGTACAGATTCCAACATGTTGCTTCTGTGTTAGATAACAGTCGACGTTTTATGTTCTTATTATTAAGTTCGTAATAAAAAATGTCGTTCCACATAGCAACTTCCTGGTACACATTGTAAACGTTTCTGCTTGTTTAAAACTGCAGTAAAATCATGCCAAAAATGTTTATTGTAAGAACGTACTGAACATCGTTTTAGCACACTTAGTGTGACCACAGTTTAATGTTACATGAAATACACTGTTATTTTGTATAGTACTATTCATTCAATGACGGTCTGTTCAGATTTCAAAGTACTTCGGAAATACCTTCAATAACTACCAAAAAATTTTCAGTTTTTTTCTGTTACTTTTCATTTTTATTACCAACATGTAAAAGTATATTCGATCGGAGATGTTTCGGGTCGAAGCCTGGAATATTACGGTGACACAACGTATGCCGTTAATTCTCTTTTCATTACATTGTCCAACTTCTACGTACACCGAGATAATTTCAGATGGCACAAATCAGAGGCACTGGATCTGAATGTCATCCTCCCCCCTACGGAATAAAAGTTCAGTTTCTTCCATCACACCAACTCAGTCCTCAGTCCTTACATTAATTGATACGTCATGTCGCAGATAAAATTCTGAATGATCCAAGTGGTTATTCTTAAATACACTTGCCTACGCACTGTTTCCAGTGCTCTTAGCGCAGCTGATACATGGAAGAAACGCCATACTTCCGAAGACTTACTACGGGAAAGCACGCTTAAGATTTTCTTATATTCATCTCTGGTTTTGGAAGTTTTGCCTTGTCTTACACATATAATATTAAAATAGCACATAGAGACAGTCAGTTACGAACAGCAGTATTATTCGTCTGTTCATACTATTAATTTAAATTGTGCTAAAAGTTGTTCCTGTACGTTTCTTCCACTACAGGAATGCTAAAATAAATTAGAAAGAGGTGACACGTCCTTTGTATACCTACAGCTAGCTCAGCTGTATTATTCTCAGTCAAAGTACTATTATCTGGTTGCTGAAACACATTTGGAAAAGAAATTTCAGGGATATATTTGGTGTTTTGCTGAAGACGACTTAGTAACAGCCAAATTTATTTCCCAAAGACGAAAATAAACATTACTTACGGAGAATAAGTATCACTTACCTTTAAAGAATCGTAAAGAGTTCTTCTTAAGGGGCAGCCGCAACTGTATAAGTTCATTCTGTAAAATAAGGAAGTAGCACAACAGTTGCTTAATCCACGATCTTTCTTGTATACACGACAGGTTTTGGAACACTTAAGCTCCATCATCTGGTGTAAACTGCAAAAACGAAAATATTGGAAATTGAGACTTGAGAATCCCCTCCCACTGTCACATAACACAATGCATTCATTATTAGAGTTCACACCAGACGATGGAACTTCAAATGATCTGAAAATGGTCATGTCTACAAAAAAGAGTGTTGATCGAGCAACTGTTCTGTGTGTTTTTTTTTTTTTAATTTTACAGAAAGTTAGTGGGACATGTCAGAAAGTCAGTCGTCACCTTAAAGTTGTGCCGTCTATGCAACAGTGAGAAATAATAAGCTGAGTTAACGTGGATCTATGTTTGTTAAAGAGTGCGCAACAACCTATATGATGGGAGATGCCATTAATATTCTGTCCTTTTAATCGCAGCTATGATATTGTTAAATGTCTAATATTTCCTTCTACAAAACATATCATATACAATTATACTCTATACCCAAAATTTAAAAAAAATCGTTTGTTGTACCCTTAATCAGAATATTTTCTGAGTGAATCCATCTGTTAAATCATTTCTAGGCACTACATATGATGTTTAGTTTTAAAAATAGGGATGTAAAATATTAATGACGCAGATTTTTTTTCACCTACAGTGCAGTCAAACTTGTTCGTTTGATAGTACATCATCACATTACTGAAAAGTGCTCTTCATATTTCTTGTGCGTTTCACAAAATGTGGATAAGCATATTTTCAATAGTGTGACTTTATATGTCAGTAGGTACCACTTCAAACACTTTATTTTTCAGTAGGTAGGCCCTTGAAGTACTATCTCATAAAAGTTCTAACTAGGAGTAAGCAAGTTGTTCTGAACGAATCAGTAAGATAAATACAGAATAAAGAAAACTGGTTCACATCTGCTGCTATGTTTGGCGATACAGTATGGCTCAGTGAATGAATGTGGAGTACAGTAATTGTGTTCTAAGACTTTTACGATCCTCAACTTATAGATAAGCATAGCCAGTCTTATCCATATTTTCTTCTCCTGACGATGACAATTATTCCATTCATACAAAAAAAATTGATGCTAATCAGTTTATCTTTGTGCACATGACGAAGGTTCCACTTACAATCATTCCTTACTGAGTACAACATCTGCCATTTAATATTTAAAAATCTCAAAAAATTAAATTTATACGGTGAGCTGAAAAATATTCTTTGGGTGACGTGCAAATCTTCTTAATTTATTTATTCCGCACGTACACCGCTTAAATAAGGAAGTATGGATCATCTTCTTTTATCTCTTTTTATTTCCTTTGGTGTTTAAATTATCAATGGAGGGGTATTCTTCAGCTTCAAAAGCCATCTTAAAAATAATGTACACGATACAGGTAAACAGTTTGATTTTTTTTCCATTATATCTGAAATATGTAACACTAAACAAACAGTTCTTCTGTATGACAGAGCAACTTTTCTTTCTTTTCAACGACTAATGCAGTACAGACGCACTCACAAAGTATCGAAGTGAAAAGAATATGTCTATATGCTCTCGATTTAAAGTGGTTATTCATAATCTTGCTACCGGAACATATCAGAGACGGCGTATGTGAACTTACTGAGAACTGATTGTGTTCTTCACTTATCAAGACAGAATAGTTTAACTAAAAAATTGACATTCTTTCTCGGATCATAAACTTGTGATCTTACCTCATTAATGGCATTACTGTAGTCCCAAATGATTACAAATTGTGTAGATTCATGCACTTCGTTTATTTTTTCAAGTGGGACTCTTCCACTTTTCTCATGTCAGTTGGTTTACCGTTTACTTAATCACCTTGTATTTCGTGCTTATCATTTTACTCTGTCACCAATACTTAGTTACGCTTGTCATTATATTTCTCTGTTCTTGTCATTTATGTATCCTTCTCTTCCATCCAACACCAAGATGACTGTATGTGGATGCGGTAATACTAACCTGTTCCTTCTCACGAAATTATTTCCCAGAGACGTCTTTTCTTCCATATGGCTTCTGGTAGCCCCAAACTTCAAATTTCATCTGTTTACATGAATTTTTTTATGTCTTGTAAATCTCCACTGTTCAAATGCAGCCAAACCGTCCTTCTCATTACTAATGTGCCAGATCTTATTTCTACACAGGGTAGTGTTCCAGACACAATCTTAAAGGTGTGTATTTGATACCGGAGAATATTTCAATTTCGACCTCGTCGTTAATCACCCGTCCAGTTTCTTTTCTCTGTAACTGTGTCTTTCCCAGGTTGGAATATAAACAAACCACTGCTCTCTTAGTTTTGTGCTTCTTTATTCTCAGGAAGTTTTCTGTGCTAATTAAATTTTACATTCCTTACAGAATCTCTTCAAACTCTTCCTTACTCTCTGAGACAGAGGGTATGTCGTCTGCAGATCTTAGCAATCATTTATGATTCAGTAGCTACTACTTCTATTACTAAACTTTAAAATTACATTAGAGTCCTACAGGTGCCAAGAATGCTCAAGAAAGAGAGAGTAATAATGCTGATTCGATATGAAGAGACGTATGAAGAGACAAAATGAATCGTTTCCCTTCATTCGAATTGATTAAAATTTTGTGGTGTTGTAGATTACAGCAAGTTAAGCAACTTCTTGTTCCTACATTTAAAGCTCATATTTCTGTTGTTATGATTCTTCTTGTTATATCACTCTTTCCAGAAGAAAGTAATAGACTACCCATTGCCTATTTCCGTCTAACGTGTTGGTAACAGTCTCCTGCAGCATATCAGTCAGTGTGAATCAATATATTCTTCCCACACGTATCTCTACAGCTGATTTCCTTATGAGACATATTCCAGATCACAAGTAGGTTTAATTTTATACTGCAACAGTTACTTTTAAACTAAGGTTCTTTTTATATGCATTAGATTGTCTCCTTTTTCGAAAAACACATCCCATACATATACATATTGTATGGGATAGTGCTATACTAACTTTGTATGAAACATTTACTATATCACGCAATATAAAATTCTTTAACAACATCTTTAAATAGCCAATAACTTATCTAACTACAAATGTAATATAAGCGAGTTGCAATGGCCTATATTGTTCAGAAGTGCAATGCAATGTTCCTTATCTTTCAGGTGAACTAAGATACATTTTATTCCGAAGACTATAATCTACTCTGTCTCTTAAAGGTATCACTTAAATTTAGATACTTAAATTAGAAATACGCTTCTCAAATTATTTAATTCATCGTCCCAAATTACTTGGTATAAGTTTCTTTTTCAAGTTCTCAAGTGAAACGAGCTGTCCAGCAAGATATTTTGTATTGGTAATTCTCCCCAGGCACCTCAATCTTTTGCACTCAATGCATCTCACATTCTAAAGGAAAACAAATCGCGGAATATTGAAGTGTGGGCTAATATTAAGCATCTGGTCCTTGCCATAACTTCTGATTAGTCGTATTTCTTCATTAGTCAGCCATGAAATACAGTCTTACCTGATGTGCCGCTGACGAGAAGAACACGGCATGTGCCATGATCCAATTTCCCAGAAAATTCACTCATTGGAAGAGGAATGAAAATAAGCGAACGCGCGTCTCGGCTTCTCCGTAGATAACTCGACCGTTTATGAGAAAGCGACGGTAAAAGGCTTAGAGGTATTTTACATGCCTTTCAGCGGGTTGGTTCTTCAAACCGGTTGAGCAGTAATTAGAGCTAGAGTTTTGGCATCGCATTGCTTGCGGCCCGTGTTCGGCAGCCGATTATCGCTTTTATATTTGTTTTTCATTTATATAGCCAAGTCCTTAGAAGATTACTACTGGATTTCTTCCGATGTATATTGAAGTTCCTTATACGTCTACTATTTATAGGTCTGGTGAATGAACTAAAAAAAATTAGAGAATTATTTGAGATCATTTTCAGTGAAATTCTTGTAGGAATTTTGATTGGTATTAATCGCAATTTCGGTAAAGTTGTCCACTATTTTTGGTTTGCCGCGAAATAAGTGCCAACTTTTGAAATCTGCTACTGAGTTAACGACGTTTCTTACGTGAGTGCGTTTCATATGAAGGAATTTCGCTGTGACAAACCTACCTTCGCGTGATGCTAGTGATGTCCGAAATTACTATGTCTGGAATGTTGCTACGATCGATATCATCCAAGGAAATGCACCAAGTCTTCCTGCAGAATGAACATAAGAATAAAATTTAAGAAATGCTATTAGAATCGATATTAGAATGAAATAAAAGAACAAGAGAATTTAAAAATGTTGTAACCCCTGAAAACACAACACATATCACGAGTATGTAATAAATACATCATACTCATTACGAGAAACATTTGTAATTTTAGAATTAATATTATCCCCTTCTATCCTCTGAACTGCCATGAAACATACGAGTAGTAATCATCTACGGACATGGGTAGATATTCTAAAATAAATGAGGAAAATAGAATAAATAAAAACAGTAATCATGTGTCGAACACTGAGCATAAAAGTGAAAAGCCGCGGCGCTGGCTACTGTGTCACAACTTCGGCTGATATCACCGCACGCTAGAAAGCATCTAAATTACATGCAAGACTTTTGCGGTCGTTTTCTCAGAAGCGGTCGAATATCTAAAGATTAGCCGAGACACGTGTCTGCTTATTTTGGCTCCTCTTTCATTAAGCAAAGTTCCTGGGAAATCGGGTTATGGAACTTGCCGTGGTCTCCTCGTGAGTACAGTTCCTGCCTCACTAGATTTCTCTTCTAGCAGATATTGAGACTTATGACATTTGCCGCCACTCTTATGTCAAACGATAGTTACTTTAAAAATCATTCAGTTCTTGAAAATCGAATCAGCGCAAAGTAATTTTCCATCCACGTATCCATTTTCTTTGGAGGACGTAAACTATTAATCATTCACAGGGGATTGCTACAATAATTGACTATATTTTAAGGAACTAACAGTAAAATACGACCCTAGTTTTTGGGAGCGGCCTGAGACGAAATGCGTAAGTGGTTGATCACTGAGGTAGAATCAGGTATGATAGCCTAAAGGAAGATAGCAGAGGTAAAGAATGAATCTTAGAAGATTGTGAGATGATCTAAGAACACATGTTGGGACATCATAGGCAACAACAGTTCGAGACAGTGAACAGATCAATACTGTACGGTCTTACAAGGAGTGGACATGTGGCTACAGTCTTTTTCTTTTCTCAGTTTCGAGCAAAAATCAAAAATTAATAAATGTGTCACCTTAAAGTGGCGGTCTCGGCTTTTTATATTGAAATAGTGCCCATTGAGACAGACAGACGCTTTTGTCATATTCGCAGGAAGAATTCTGTGGGACTGTATTCTATCCAAGACGGATGTTGCTTAGAAACTTCCCATTGAACATACCATCAACAGTCTGATTTCTTGGCCAAGTTCAGTTACAGTAAGAAGTAAAGGATACTTAAAGAAGGGCTGTCCGACTCGACTGGTATTTAACCAAGCTTCGGAAGAGCGTCACAGAAATTTTCATCACAAACTGATATGAAACTCAACAAAAAAGAGGTTGTGCATCACGGAAAGGAAAGTTTCAGGGACGCAGTATCCAGAAGAAGTCAAGTAACACTTTTCTTTCTCACGTTTACTGATCATTTCATCGTCATAACACAGAATTAGAAAAAATTCTGGCTTTTCCAGGGTACCGTTTTGCCCGTAAGTGGAATTCTCAGCGACAATGTTTCTCTTGTAGCATATACAGTCTTCTTGGTAAATGAAGATAAGGCTCACAAGCAGTCTTCTGCTTCATCTTGGGTGTATCCTTGCCAGTCTTTAAAATCTACCCATTTATTCCATTACGTTTAGTAAGATAACATGGCCGACTGCTTCCCCTCCTCTGTTCAAGCTATACTCGTTTTGCTAAAACGTGGCTACGTGCACGAGTCTGTCTCTAATCGAAGAGCCATTTCTACAAAAGCTGTTCTTACAAGCTTCAACGCAAAGTAAGTACTTGGGTAAAGGGGCTTCAATAGAATTTAAAAGTCTGACAAGTGCCCCATTGCATCTCCTCGGAACATGTGAGGACGTAAAACTCTCTTAGATTATCAGTATTATCGCACAATCACGAAGATTATTTTCTCACCCCCGACAGAAACGCACCACAAGGACCTCATACAAATTATCTGGTTTCCAGACGCGGACACCCAAAGTACAAATAACGATTTTATGAACTTTACTTTCCCTGTAACACACATATCTACAACTTTCCACTAGCGATATGATTCAGTGATTGGAACATAGGACAAATATTTTGAAGTAGTTGGGATTGCATTCTGTAGTAGTCATCCTAACATCGGAGCACTATGCTCACATTTCAAAACAATGCGATGATGCTTTGTAGATTTCGTCCACCATCTTTGGCCGATACAAACAATTTCAGTTTCTCTGCTCCGTTCTTAGTGATATGTTAAACTGTTATCACAGGTACGTTCACGTAGCACAGATTAACCAAATATGGTCATTGTTATTTAACTACGAATTTTTCCTCCTTTACAGAGAATGAATGATCTTGCGCCCTGTTCCTCAAAAGATATGAGGTATTATACAAGGATAACAAACGGATGAATCTAGCAATAGGTGAAAGTGAATTTTAAACACACAAAGAAAATACCTTTTAAGAGATGAATAGAATTGCGGAGAATCTCTTATGACGTATTTGATGAGACGGAAATGAAGCTTTCTATCCCTCTAATAGGGGGTTGGAGTCAGAAGTCACCAAAGATCACAGACGCACGGCTGCTGCCTCAAAAAGTAGCTTAGGACATAAATGTGTGAGCACGTTGTTTACTTCCCAAATAGTTACGCTCTATAAACTCTACACGTCTGCGTATTTCACCTCAGATGAAGCGCATCTATGAACGGGTGCCAGTACCTGTCCACAAGGTGCGTCAAATATGCAAATGTAGACTCCCCTAGCGTAACTAGTCCGTACTCCGCGCTGCTTTTGTTAGAACACGCCGCGTCTAGCTCTAGGCCACCGGCCGGTGTGCAAACGCCTTCTCTAATGGCATGCTTTGTGAAGACGTCCTTGGCAGGGTGCATCGTGTAGGGGAGCAGGTGTGGCCCGATCTATTACACGACTATGAGACTGGTACCCCTCAACGATTTATTAGCTGCGGCGTGGGACCTAATTGTGACTCTTGGGGTCTAGAGCTGAATCTGTCGTTTCATTGTGCATTAAGGAAACCAACTCTACATAACGTAGCACTTCAGCAAACGGACAACACCGTTTCGGGTAAACGTTACTTTGTAAATAATCTGACCATAGGGTCAGGTGAGCTACATCATTTCATTGTTTTGTTTTTCATTCCTTTCTTCTTTTCAGATGTAACTATGCTGTTTGCTTGGTCCAAACTGTTCTTATAACTGTGTTGGCAAGCAGTTTCGGAAAAAAAAGGATATTTAATTTTTTCATACAGAATTGGACTCAGTACCACATCCATGCTTACTGTGAAAAGTATGATCACGTGGGATATTAAGTGAAATTAGTGGCTTGAGGACTTCTTGGTAGGCAGGACGCAGTATGTTATCCTGTATGCAGAGTCCTCATTAAATGTAGAACTAACTTCGGGTTTGCCCCAGGGAAGCGTGTTCAGACCGTTGCTGTTCATGTTGCATGTTAATGACCTTGTGGATAATATAAATAGTAATCTCAGACTTTTGGCAGATGATGCAGTTATCTTTAACGAAGTACTGTCTGAAAGAATCTGCATAAATAGTCAGATTGTGATAAGATTTCTAAGTGGCGCAAGGATTGGCCACTTGCTTTAAATGTTCAGAAAAGTAAAATCGTGCGCTTCACAAAACGGAAAAAACGTCGTATCCTATGGCTGTAATGTGAATTAGTCACAGCTGGAATCGGCCAGCTCGTACAATGGATGTAACACTCGGTAGGGATATGAAACGGAATGACAGGATCAGAATACTGGGGAAGTGCAGTCAGTATACAAAGGAGATTGCCTACAAATCACTCGCGTAAGTCACTGTAGAACATACCCCAAGTGTGTGGGACCTGTGCCAATAGGGGATATTGAATATAAACAGAGAAGGGCAGCACCAATGATCACAGATTTGTTTGACCCATGGGAGAGTGTCACAGAGATGCTGAAGAAACTGAACTGGCAGACTCTTGAAGATAGACGTAATCTGTCCTGAGAAAGCTTAGTTACAAAGTTTCAAGAACTGCCTTCAAATGATAACTCTAGGAATATACTACAATTCCCTATGCATTCCTTACATAGGGGCTGAGAAGGAAAGACTAGAATAATTACAGCACCCACAGACGTATTCAGACTATCAGTCTTCCGGCACTCCATATGTAAATGGAAAGCGAAGAAATCGTAATAACCTGTGCAATGTGACGTACTCTCTGCCATGCACTTCACGATAGCTTGTAGAGTATGTGTATAGATGTAACAAAAGTTTATGGTACCGTCAACGGAATTTGTACCTTTGAAATAAGAGGACCCTTAGGAAATGCGTGTTGCTTTGAGGATGATTTTAATGAAGTTGAATTTGAACCACCGCACACGACGTAAATATATTTTGTGCGACACAGAGGTCAGAAAATAGAGGAAAAACAAGGAACCTCGCGAGAAATGCATGATTTACTATAAATTCAGGTTCCTTTTGTATGTTGTACCTGACCACGAACGGCACTTGTGCAAGGTCCTCAATACGTCACAAGTATCACTTGTGCTCAGAACCGTGTTCTGTGTAATTGAGAGTGAATTATGGCTATGCTAAGTGGAATCGAACGTTAGCCATTTGTTGGTACTCGTAAGTGGGTGCTTCTGTAACATAGGTAGCAGGAGCGTTAAGTGTTTCAAGATTTATTCCGCATACAGTGAAATCAGAGAAACATCGTCCGCTATGTCGCAAATCGGAGTAAATTGTGTTTTGAGTGATAGTTACGGACGACCTTTGAACAATACTGTAGCTAAAAGTAGGGGGACGACAGATGTAAAAGTCATTGCAGAAGTCGCTCGGGAACACTGCCAGCAACAAAACAACACGATGAGTTGTTTTGGAATTGCAGTGCAAGCTGAAATTCCAAACCCACTTATTAGTGAGGCAAATACCCATAGCATGAAAACATGGTACCGAAACCGCAAAACTTGGATTATGGGGCAATGGGATATTTTCATTTGTTCGAATGACTCTTGTTTCACGCTATTTCCAACTTCTGGCCGAGTTTACGTCCTGAGAATGAAACATGGCGGGAGTTCGATGATGATTTCGTCACCCATTCAATGCAGAACCATTCTTTGACACCACTTTTTTACTTCTATTGCAGAAATGCAAGACTAGCTGTATTTCCTGTAACGATGGTTCTGGTTCCCCAAATCTTGTTGAACTTTGAGGACATTTTTCATGACATAATGAGTCAGCTCATTCTTAATTTGTGGTGGCAGAATAACGACAAATCGACATCACAGTTTTCTACGATGCCGTTAATAAACGTTAGGATACCTCAGAATTAACTTTTTAGAAAATCTTCCTCTGCATTTCAGTCATATTACTTGGAGTTTAGTACACTGCATCTCTTGTCACGACGGCAAACAAGTGGAACAGGTCACTGAATGTGTCGCGTCTTGGAATGTCACTCTGGAGCCGAGGAACAATTTATATTCTCCCAAATAAATAAAATTAACTTCCATATCTCATTCACCCGTCAACTTCAATACAATATGTTAACCTTCATCTGAAGCACATATGTCTATGACTGAAAATGACGGTGCTATTCTGAAGACCTGGATCATGACGTACTTAAAACATAACATCGTGACAGCAACTTAACTGAACTTTTTGCCTCAGTGATATCCTTTTATGTCCAGTTTCATTCTTTCTTTGTCTTTCCCAAAATACCAAAAACTACTCCATGAAATGTATATTCTGCTTGTATGACATGCTTTCTTTCCCATTTATGGTTTCTTAAAGTATTCGTATGTTGATGTGAAACATACGACTGTTTTTAGAGAAGATACTGAAAATTCCTGCATGTAATCAATTGTTACATCACTGTTAAGCTCAAAAAATCTTGTTACATCGAAGTGACAAGTAGCTATCCTTTTCTAAAGTCTAGTCATCGGATTTATTATCAAGTCTAAAACGGCTATTGTGTAGCAAATAGGAATTAGAAGTTTGTGAGAAACATAAAAGCCAAATGTCCAGCGTCTTCTACTTCTTGCATACGGCTCCAAAATAATATCTCTCAGCTTTTACAGAGCTGAGTGAAAAGCCATGTCTTCACAAGCACATGTTTCAATCATAGACATAACAGGTTCTAAAAACGTTTCTATCCCATATAAGTCAATTTTATATAACATGCTACTACCTTCGCTTTGTGCTACCCTGTTGTTCTCCCTTACATACTTCATCAGGCCAACTACACAGCGATTTCACGCCTACCATACCCTACCATAGATTTTCCGAATACTTTATCCTCTCTGGTCATCTTTTCAGCTTTTAAAAAGGAAACTTGGTGTCGTTAGTATTAAAAACTGCTTTTTAGTTTTTATTTGACACGTCTAGTTCTGCAGGACCAAATTGAGGAGCCAATCTCCATGGCCATGGAACGCGTCCGTAAATGAAATCACAAGAGGAAACCAATAATAGAGAAAATAAAATATTTATGAATCCTAAAAAGCAGACAAGCTGTAAGTTTATATAAACTTAATCAACAATGTAGCACAGTAATGACCTTGATTTCTCAAAGAACTTCTTGACAGAACAGAAGGATTGGTCCATAAGGAAACTCTTCAGTATAGTTTTAAAAACGTATAGATTAGTGCTCAGGTTTTTAAATTCTTGTAGTAGCTTGTTGAAAATCCATGCAGCATAATATTGCACGCATTCCTGCGTAAGGGTCAAGAAGGTGCGATCCAAATGCAGCTTGGGTTTCTACTTATTATTAACTAAATGAAAGCTACAATTTCGTGGGAATTAACTGATACTGTTAACGAGAAACGACATCAAAGAATATATATGTTGAGAAACCAATGTCAGAATACCCATACTAATGAACAGGGGTCGTCAAGAGGTTCGCGAACTTATAACCATTTATTGCCTGAACCGTCCGTTTCTGAGTCAAATATACCCCTCGAGAGTCGGAAGAGTTACCCCAAAATGTAATACCATACGTCACAATTGAATGAAAACAACCAAAGTAGACTACATTTCGTGTTGAACTATCACGTATTTTCGATAATGTTCTAATAGTAAAAATGGCAGCATTAAGTCTTTTAACAAGATCCTGAACATGGCATGTCCATGACAGTTTAATTTCTGTCTGAACACCGAGAAGTCAGAAACGTTCAACTTTACTAATCACATAACCATTCTGTGTAATTTAAAACGGAAGATTTTGTTAAACTGTGTGTTAGAAACTCTATAAACTAAATCTTACTATTATTTACAGGTAGGTTATTTTCCGCAAGCCATGAATTTATGTCCCGAACTGCAGTTTTCGAGGCAGTGCCAACGTTGGGCATAACATCGTTTACTACCCAGATAGTGTCACAAGAAAACAGAAATATTTTAGAATCACCAGAAAGACTAGAAGGCACATGATTTATATAAATAAGGAACGGGAGTGGTCCCAGCACTGACACCTGTGTCACCTCCCCTCCCCCCTCCTCCCTGTCATGCAGTCCGTCAATGGGCCATGAATAAAATTGTCCGGCGGACTAAAATGCTGAGTAGCTGATGTCCTAATACAAATTATTTACTCTCTTCACATAGAGATACACGCAGGAGATGGACCCATGCTCCTTCTTTCTTTTAACAGTTTCTAAGAATTCGAAGATTTTAGCATATCGCCCTGCCATTTGTCAAATATCGGATCGTACTGCTCAGCAGTGGAAAACGATGGATAATACACTTCTTAAACATAAAGAGCAACACTAATGTCAATAAAAATTTCTTCCCGAAGCTGAAAGAATTAGAATTTTTTCATTGAAAAAATTTTCATGTGAAATAACAGCATGAAAGAGCTTTATCTATAACTTCATTTCCACGAAAAAGCACATAGCTATTCTGGAAAGACACCTAACTTATGGCGGGGCGATTCTGAGACTTGCTAGCTGTTTCATACTTTCTGCTTATTACCTAAGGAACGAAATCAACAAAGACAAGTTGACTTTTTAGCTTTTCGATTTAATATTCTTCCACGATAACTCTCTTAGATGTTGATCTTCTGGGAAAGTGGGATCCATGTCTTCGTGGACATAAGTGTTACATGCTGAATCGCACTGAAATGTCCCTTGTGCGTCGCGTGGTTGTTAAATAAACCTGTGCCCTATTTCTCTTAAAGTAACAAAATCTAGATAACTTTTAATAATAACTGTTTTGATATTAGATAATTGATATCAGGTAATAGTAGGTACACATAAACACGTGTTTGGTCATAACAGAAGAGTGACATTTGAAAATATTCATGTAGTTATTGTAGACATCTTCAGTATCTTTCACTATTCTGGATGAAACGCGAATAACAGTTTCTGATTCTTGTTAACAGAATTATTCAGCATACAATTTAAATCTCGTAGGGCGAAATAGCAAACAAAGTAAATCACTACCATATAATAACTGAAGACTTTTTTTCAGCAGCTACTTTACCGTTACTATTGTGTGTGTCGTAACATTTCTTATACTCACCATGAAAGCACTTATATATATTGAAGACCATTGAATGAATACTCTAGAAATTTAAGGAATTAGGAACGAGTGTTTGTGTTGTTCCTGCTGTCTGTTTCGATGTTACAATGTAATTAATCATAGTACTATGTCATTGGTACTAATATTTTTAATGTCACGTAGACTGCCGGTACCTCCATGCGTTTTGTATAATTGCTAATTGTGTTTCTTGCATCTCATTATTATGAGATCTTTGGAGACCGTTGAGCTTAAGAAATATGTAGCTTTTCGTATTACTCTTTTCCGGAAGGCACCTTTTTCAAATGTTTGCAGTCATATTGTTATCCCATGTTCTGAATAATGTTCTCAGAAATGTTGTGTCGTATCTGACATGTGCAAGCAAAAATTACATCTAATATGAAGTCTCGTTCTGCAGCTAAAACTTTTTGCGTAGCTAGGATTGCTACTAAAGTTCTGATCTCCTCTTAGTGTATCGCTAATCTACTGACAAATACAGGTATTGACCCTGATATTTTCTGTTCAGTATACCATATTCTGAAAAGTGATAAATTATTCTGCAAAACCACATACTGAAAACTATTATCGCTGTTTTCTTGGCACTGACTCTTGTGTTCCACACTATTCAAGTTACTAAGTCTGTTTACCACAAACAAATGGAATATATTCAAGTATCAAGATAACGCTTGGATAATTACGGTTCTGAAAATTATTCTTCCGTATTCCAATAGCTTTAAGTGTAGAGTATACAAAGAATATTTCAAAATGTCGTTGTTTCTTCTTGACACTTCAGTGTTAAAATTTTCGGTGTGATAAGAGATTAAGAGTTTCTGTTTACTTCCTGATGACATATCTGTCGTACATATGACATCTCAATAGTGTACAGTTTCTAAAACTCTCGTTTCAAGATCACACTTTGAAGCCCGCCTCAATATTTTTTTCTGTTTATTGGCACAACCCTGTGAGCTGCAGTAGTTCCAGGATTCACTTTCTCTGAGTTTTTCATTATCCTATGTTCTTCAGCAGTTCAGTGTCCTGAACTCGCTAATCACCAAGGACTCCTAAGTGAAAACGATTCCTATTGTTCAGAAATATATGAATAAATCCCCACAAAGACTATTTTCATTTAACTCATATAGTTTGATTGATTCTGTATATTGGATATAGAACAATTTTTGTCGTCATACGACCAATCGTATTGGATCAAGGACGACCTTAAGCTAAGCGTACACGAAAGCTATATTTATTTCTGTGGAGGTGAAATTGTTATTGTTGTGGTCTTCAGTCCACAGATTGGTTTGATGTAGCTCTCCATGCTACTCTATCCTGTACATGATTCTTCATCTCCGAGTAAGTACTGCAATCTACATCCCTCTGAATCTCCTTAGTGTATTCATCTCATTGTCTCCCTCTACCATTTTTGCCCTCCACGCTTTCCTCCAACACAAAATTGGTGATTCCTTGATTCCTCAGAGAGTGTGGAAAGCTAAAATCTTACTTAAAAATGTCCTACGTGATCTGAATAGACGAATAGGCTATTTCTTGAAAGTAGAGGACAAGGAAGAAACAGTAAGCCTATGAGAAATAACAAATTATGTTTGGTCGTATAGTTCCATATACGTTCACTATTTATTTTTGTGAATCCCATTCTGCTATATTATATCTTTGGTTACCACAGCACGGTACACGTTTCATTGTCTTGAACTCTGTTAAAGCGAGGCAGCAAAATAATTAATCAGAATCGTCTCACACTGTAATATAGTGACTCTTAATAACTTTAAGATACCAAACATAGCTGTACATATTTTACTGGGCTGAAAATTCTTATCTATTAAAGCTCATTCTCTTCATGCAACACTAGCGTAAGCGGTTTCGTTCTTTAAAACTTTTATTCGCTCGCATATAAAGTAATCGAATAAATTGAAATTCTTAGCAAATAAATATCATGACTAAACCAATCAAGACATTCTTCATCCTTATAGTTCATAAATCAACAGACTACAGGGAAATAATTCTTGCCTGCAGTGTCCGAAATACGTCTTTCCTACATGTTGTCTTCAGCTCTTTGCAATCAAAAAGTACTAAAATAGCACAATGTAACTAATTTGATTGGTAAGGAACAGCAGTAGTACTGTCATTATACGGCGAAATTAGGTCATAATTTATAATGGAAACAACACTAGTTCGCCATGCACGAAACTCATGTAAAGCAGTTAAAGTTTTCGTAGAATGTACACTAAGGGTGCAAGAGAAGTAGCCGTAATCTGAAATGTGTAACATGCACTGAGAACAAAACACTAGGTTACAGTAATCGAAACGATAACCTATATCATAATGATCACTAGAAATTATACAGTCGGATCTTGTTATAATTAGTTTCTCGTGGTCTGGGCACACAGACATGAAGAATTTTTTAAAGCACACCATATTCTGCGTTGTCTGTAGAAACTATTTATTTCAGAATTACACTATTGACCTTTGGTCCATTTTTCTGTGGTACTGCAAAAAATTTTGCTTCAGTATCTCAGACTTTAAAATCCTCCGACACGTATACAGATCATCGTAAAAAATAAGCCTTTCACTCAGAAATACGTTGTGACGATTTATCTTTGATCTAAGAAATATTTTTGCATATTGTAACGTTTCCTAGTAATATTCTTCCGGTTATACGGTTATATGAACACACTTATACTGTATAGTTTAGGTTGTGACAAAACTGGAAGGGTTATAACAAGGACTAAGATTTTAAGTGTGGGACATAAGTTTCTCAGTAAGATTGGATTTTCCTAATATATAAACAAATTTTTGATCTCGAAAAACTAAATTAATTTCTGTAATTTTTAAGTCTTATTTATGCGTATATGACAATTAATATTTTATGCAGCATATTGTATTAAGAAAATGATCATAATCGTTATATTTTCACTCTTTCAAGAAGTAAAGAAATATTCTTATGCAATTTGTTTCTTCGATGTTACATTTCTCAGAACTGTGAATCTCATTTTTTTCCGTAGGAAATGGAAAATATCTGTCTTCCTCCCCCATTTCGGTTGAGTTCATAATGTAGATTTCATTCTTATATGAGAATGATTTTGTGTAACCTGTAGACACTCTATGAGTAGGCACTTTTCAAGCCGTTCCGGGCCCTGGACAGTAGTGTGTTGTCACTGTGTTACTCAATTTTATTGAAGTCGGAAGTGTGTGCAGAAGAAATTCTGAAGTGACGCAATGCATTCAAATATAGTTACAACAGTTCTTGTCTCAGTGCAGTGAGAAATTATTTTTGTCTACCTGTAAAATCCTGCCTTGTAAACTGTGCGATGTAAATGTAACTGTGGAGATGCAATTTAAAATTCAGAAGCATGTGCCAACAGAAATACACAAACGTGAAGTTCATAGAATTTGAAATGGAAAACCGCTACAGAAAATGCTCCTAGAAAGAATGTCACCATTCTTAGTCATATAGTACTGTAGAATATATACAGCTGACATTCCGTTAAGTAAACTGAACCATTGAAAGTTTCTTGAGTCTTCCCCATAAAGAACAGACAACGTCAGTCGAAGCTACGAAAAGAACTACAACAAATCAGAAAATAGGATGCAAATAAAAAATTATGGTGTCGATTGATGAAACCGCAGACGTCATAGAAAGATACGAGTACACTGAAAATATCGTTGTGAGAACTTTGGAAGACGAAGACCCATGCGAAAAGTTTCTAATAAGTTGCGAGAATTTAAAAAAGTACACTTTTCCTCCATTAGTAAACTGTTCGTTAGATCTGTGGGTGCTATACAACCTGCAGGCGTTATGTATAACACTCTACAACACTTGTTAACGGCTGCATCTAATGTGGTGAGAGACACCGATTCACTAAAAGCATTACACAAGTAGAATCATGCATGTGATTTGCTTAGCTCAAACCTTAGAGTTACAGAAGAGATTCGTACTAAATTCGGTGGTGTTAATAAATGTAATGGGTGTGTCAGAAAGACATTTTTAAAAGACGTTTCATGTGGTGCAGCTTGTTAGATCCACACGTTTCTTTATACCATTTTGATAAGACTGAGGACCTGCATTTAAGCCTGAAACTATCACTACTTGAACTTCAACTTGAGAAGAGCATCACTGTTTTGCTAGCAGTGAAACCACTTCGGTTGGATTGCTTAAGAATTAATGTCTGATGCTGAAATTTCCGGTAAATTTCTTTACATAAAATCCAATTATTCCTGCTGCTTTAGAGGCTTTGTAACAGTCAGTAATGCCACTACTGAAGTAGAAAGAACAAGTGAAAAGAATTGTGAATAAATAATCTTTTTGTGCTAAAGTGAGAAACGAGGTGTCAAAATAAAAATGGAAAAGGCATTAGGAAAAACGAAGGGTGTTATACACTGTGTTCGACTTTACTGATTATATTTGGCGAAGAGTTATCTCTTAATCAATTAGATTTAGATTCAAATGATGTTTTCTGCATTAAACATGACCCTCTTGCATCAACTGAAGTAGAAGAAAAGTTTGAGAAGGACAAGGTTTTGTTGGCTGAAAAGAGGAAATTATTTTCGACTTGAAAACGTGTGCAAGGTATTAGTTGTATATCGTAGCTCATAGAACCCAAACTGAAGTAGAAATGAAGATGTACAAAGAAAACATGTGACAGGTTAGTTATAGTCTAGTAGTGTTAATGAAAACCATTCTGTAACATACAAGTCCATAGTTCAGCTTGCTAAGCACATGCATTTAATTCATAAATAAATAGTTCGCTAGGCTAAAGTGATTTATTAAATGATCTTACAATAGAAATTTTCACATCCTTTGAATTTTGTTGGGTCATTCTTTTTAATATTATTGTGAAAACTTACGAAAATCTTTAGTCATAACAGCATATTCTTTGTGCAGATTATGGTGATTTTTAGGTCATAAAAGTCTTACTCCTGGCTATATGACACAACATATGTTTCTTATAAGAGGGAAATTTTGTTGTAAATGAAGAAGAGCTCCCTGGATATGGTACTATAGTGCGGAATTTTGCATACCGTTACATTGCTAATGGGGAAAAAGGGTTACCCATTTCTGATTTTAAGCAGTTATTGGGTCAAAATTGTAGAAATTCGTAGGAGAAAAATGCCGAAGAGGTTGGTGCACAGGTGGCCCTGCCCAATATACCTATAACGTAAAAAGAGCATGAACATTACTGCTCATCCAATGTAGACGAATCGAATAGTGATTCTACAAAACACACCAATGGAAACAGCAGGATGCAAAACGGCAAGGCCCCATTAAATAAAATCGATAAAAGTTTCACCTTTAACACCAGTATCGCACCATAAACTTCCAGAGCATACTGTAATGTCCAGTTTGCGCTCATAGTCTTCGAGCACTAAACGCCCACTTGTAATGTGTCCTAGCGCTGCAATATATTTAGATGTCCTTACATCGACTAACTGACGTGGATGAAATGCAGATCTAATTTTTTCCCGTAGAACAGCTGCAGCCCTCGAAGATGAGCGTTCCGAGTGTATTCCGAATTCACAATATCTTTAGGATCTATCAGCAAATTATTTCCATACATTTGAGGTGGTCAAAGAGCCCTTGGAATGGAAAACATGTCTAATGAAGAACTACTTCAGGAAGTCGAGTGAACAATTATGCATACAGCCTAATAATTCTCTTTATTCAAATATCCATGCATTTGGAATGTGCTGTGAGCGTCAGCGAGACTTATAATGGAAAACAATTCAGCTTTGTAAAATATGGAACAATAACTCATATCCATCCGATTTTATATTGTGTCTTACGTCTGATTCTGTAGCAGAAGCAGCTCACCACGCAGAGACTGGACGAATAAAGGAGATACCATAAAATTTGATGTCAAATATCGATTAACATACTGAATAGAAAATCACGTGTAGAAATACAGACTTCAGCTGCAGGCGAGTTGGACAGGTGACACCATCATCCAAACTGTCCCTACTTAGCGTTCCTTGAGATCTAAAAAGGCGGAAATGAATTTCTAATTTGTTTGCAATTGGCGTTAGCATGCTTGTAGAGGTATTTTCTGTAAGTAATCACCTGTATCATATTGACTCACAGTACGAAAATCAAGAAGTTGTGCAACATAACCAGTTACTATATCAAACTTCCTGGTAGATTAAAACTGTGTGCCCGACCGAGACTCGAACTCGGGACCTTTGCCTTTCGCGGGCAAGTGCTCTACCAGCTGAGCTACCGAAGCACGACTCACGCCCGGTACTCACAGCTTTACTTCTGGCAGTACCTCGTCTCCTACCTTCCAAACTTTACAGAAGCTCTCCTGCGAACCTTGCAGAACTAGCACTCCTGTAAGAAAGGATATTGCGGAGACATGGCTTAGCCACAGCCTGGGGGATGTTTCCAGAATGAGATTTTCACTCTGCAGCGAAGTATTCTGAAACTACATCCACACATTTACATAACGATTAAGCGAACAACAATTTCTTTCAAAGTGTGGACACAAAGAAACCTATTTTCTTTTCCTCCCAAAGATAAGCTTTGTAACTTGCGACTAAAACAATCAAGTGACTACAGATGAACTGCCTATCAGCTGTTCTTGTCTACATCAACATTTTCCGTTTCAAAAAAAGTACTGTCCAGCATACACAGAGAAAAGTTGTGATTTACGTCTTCAAAACATCCTTCACCGATGTTGCGAAACCCGTAGTATGTTTAATTACTAATAATTTATTAATATTAAATTTGATAGAACTGTTGCTCTGTTTGGTTTTCACACAAATAATTTCTTTCTTACTGAGCCATTCCAGGGTGTAAAGAGCATGTTGTATAGATGTGTTTCATGTATTACAAATATTATTTTCGTGACAACAATACATTTATCTAGCTTGTTCAAACCGTCTGATGTATGCTTGAGTTATAAAAGTTGAAATAATTGTACTTCTGGCAGTGTAATTTGGCAACTTTACTATTATTAATAACATTTCTTCGTATTGTTTGTTGGATTCGTATCGAAAATTTTAATGAATTCCGCTTTTCACATAATAGTATTTATCTAGTGTAAACATGCACATGTAATTTACAAATTTAAAATTCTGTTTACCAAGAACAGCTACTTAAAATTCTTAGATATCCACGAAATTTCTTTCCTTCTCTTTATATTTTTTTACACCATTTCTACTTTCATTTTACTAGTATTTCCATCAATCCTAGTAAGGCAGCTTTTAATTCAGGCATTTTAGAAGCAATATGAGATGTTCAAAAAGTAAGGATGAATTTAGTCATAAAGAAATAAATTACAGAAAAACATTACAAATGTTTGATCTTTCTTTTGATGAGTCTGTTAAGATTAAAACAACGTTTCACGAATGGCACGAGCATTTCGAAGAAGGTCTCGAAGACGCGGCCTGAACACCAAAAAACATTACCAACCAACTAAATAGTTGAAAAAGTGAAAGAATTGTTATGAACGAACGCATAATAACGATGAGAGAAGTTGCTAATGATATTGGCAAGTTGACTGACTCATGCCTTGAAATTTTTTGGAATGGAATATGTGGCAGCATATTTTGTTGCAATATTGTTCCATTTCGAACCAAAACAGTGGCGAATGCTAGTTGCTCACTTCATGACAAATGAAGGCAATAACGATGTAGAACTATTGATATACGTGATAAAAGATAATAAAACAAGGATTTTCGGGCATTACGTCGAAATTAAAGCTCAGTCGTTCCATATGAAGCTTTTTGAGTCCTCAAGACCGACATAATAATACTGTCGCATGGCTCAACGGCCTGGTGCAAGTCTCTCAATTGGACGAAACTTCGGGGACTCCTACGTATCCCTGAGCCAACCGGTGCTATCTGGCTTAATTTCGGTGTTCGGACAAGAACTTGTGTATCCAATGGGGTAGCCCTTGGCATGACAAGACCGGTAGAAGCTCGACAAGTGTTGTCAAATGTAATGATTATGTTCACCGTGTTCTTCTAGGTCTTCCACTAAATCAATCGATCAGTGGATCCTGCTTACAAGTTAAACGCCGTCTACGTGAAGTAATATGAAAAGAATGTCCGGAATTGTGGAGAAACTATTCTTCATTGTAACACCATTATAATTCACCTGCACACACTTCATTGCTTGTTCTTCAAATTTTGGATCATTCTTCATTTTCGACAGAAATGACCTCTGTTCCTAAAAATAAACAGAAAACTTAAGGTGCTGTCGGTGTTACAGACGTATATGAGATTAAAAGAGTATCGCTGAGGGTACTGAAATATATACCACAAGAGTGTTACGGAGATTACAAAAAGCTCTGTCATTAAGATAGAGTATCTAATGGGTACTATTGTCAAGGGGTAACATTGATGTAGACGAATAAATAAAACTAGTTCCAAAAAGAATACACCTCGTACTTCCGCCCATTCCTTATGGTGATTCTATTACAAAAATTCAAATTTTGTTGCCAGTAGATGCGAGTAAACAAGTACTATCAGAAATTCGAACTAATAATCGAACTTCTTGCATAGACTCCACAGCATATATGCTGCATGTTACAGAATGAAAAAATTTCAAGTTCTAAGATTGTTTACGAATTTCTTGCAAAAAGCTTCTGTTTACTTTCAGATTAAAAAAAAAGTGTAACACTATTGGCGAGAAGTAGAAATGTAGTCAACTTATGCTATTTGCTAAGATGTAAGTTATGTATTCTAGCAAACAACAAATGAATTAAATAAATTATCTTTCTGTATCCCAACATTTATAAGCTGACTTAAAACATCCAGTTATGTGCACGGAAAGTCTTCGTTCATATGTACGTATCTCAAGAAAACAATAGGCTAACATTCACCCAGAATATTTCGCCTGTAAAATAACATATATTTTTAGCTGTTTCGCTACAAGTAAATCTCTAATTTCGATCCTTTCGGTATTAAGTATACATCTCTACTCCCATGTAAACTTAATTGCATCACTACTAACTTTTAAAAACTTGCGTTCCTTATGCCAAGAACATGAGCTCATTGACCAAGTAGCTTCTACCGCAACCTCTTTGCAGTTTCTTGAAACATAAGAGCCGTCATTTAATTCCGAGATCAGGTTATACAGCTAGAGAGTTATTAACGGGAGGTATAACTAAATTAGACTAGAGGCACTACGTTCCCAAATAAATTACATTAATATCCAAAGTTAGTTCGTTCTTTAAGCTGACAGAGGAAAGGAGCAACAACACTGTAACTATACTCAGTCTTTCTCTTTAGGTATAATTTACTAAGGCAATACGTGTCCTATCTTACAGCACATATTGAACTTTCTACAATAGTTTGGTTAAACACAGTAAAATGGCAATTGAGAGCCGTATAGCAATAGATTATCAGTTTCCCTAAAAAGTATAGTTCAAATTTACAAAACAAGGTGCAGCTTCACAATACTTCGAAGTTAATGAAATGTTTTCAAGAAGTATAAAATCACGAGTATCACAAGCACAAAATCCTTTATTAATTATCAGTAAATATTACTAATTTCAGTACAGCCGTCGACTTATTTCAGTTTCTTCTACATACTCAAAAGTAAAAAAAGAACCACACACTGAGGATGAGATCTACAAAAGTACATGAACAATATTATTTACCCTGTCCATTCATCACTCAGAACTCTTTACTGGTAATTCTGTTCTACTGTTGACGTAACGAGTCTCACCGGAACCCAGTTTTGTACAGCCTTGAAGTGACATTTTCTTCTCTTACTTATTGCTTCTTTCTGCCATATATTATATTCTTTATCATTTACTTTAAGAATTTGACATCGAGAGGTCCGAATGAATACTTTTTACAAACTGACGTACGAGAGATTGGACATTATACTAACATTATTGAATGAGTATTTATTGCAGATTTAAATACGAGAGAGTTTGACATTCTACTGATACTATTCGAAGAGTATTTATTTCAAACTGAAGTAAGAGTGTGTTTCACATTCTAGTAATGTTATTCACTGAATATTTATTACAGATTGAACTACCGGAGAGTTTGAAATTTCCTAATATTATTCGATAACTGCTTTAGATAAACTCAGCATGACAATCTCTGCCGAAACATACTGTGAAAATGATGTCTTATTTGTCATGTTTCTCCTTGTAATTAGGCTAGAAATAATCAACGTTTGTTATCTGGACAGATTCTGAAACATACGGTGGCACAAAAAAATGAACTTAAAACTCTTTCGTCTCTGGAACGTCTCTCGTAACTTCGCAATTGAACAGCACTTCTTTTACTTTTATTGTGATGAAAATTATCTATTATAAATAATTCAATACGGATCATTGGACAATTTAGTGTTGCTAATCGTATACGAGGTTTGAAGCACGTTTAGTAACTGAATCAGCTTCCTTTATTCTTGGTAACGTGTGATACAAGTCTCGTGTATTTGGTTATTTCCTCTGTTCTGTATCATGAATGCAAACGTAGAAGAATACATACCCTGATTACAGTGTGTCACATGTACTATTCGGATTCCGAGTGAAACTACACCGGGCCTAGCGGACAGAGCTACAAAGTGGATTCTGTCTGCCGCAAATGAAACCAAAATCTGTGGAAACCGGTTGGTGAATGGCAGGCGAGTCACGGGCGTACCCGCGAACGTAGGCGTCCATCCCGCCCGCATTGCTCAATCAGTGACTCGTGTTGAACAGACGCTCGGGGAATTCACGTGTAATGAGGATTTCCCACGGCTCATTTGTTTCGACACGTTGTAGTTTGTAAGCAAAGTGGCGGGAGTTTAGGAGATGCTTATTCCAGTGAAGTCCCTACATACCCATTTTCGAGGTACCGCCTAAATTCATCGAATTCCGGAGCCTACCTTCTTTGGTATTCAAGTATGTGGCGTCTCAGCTGACGTTCAGGACCAAGTAAGTGAAACATTTAAAAAAATTAACATGTAGATCTGATACAGGCCCCCAAAGTGCTTTTACAGAAACTGATTGTTGTCAACAGTCATAAAGAGGGTGTTTCAGAAGAGAGCATGAGTGGAACTATCTGTTTCCCATATGCAGAAAGCTAGTTACAACAAGCGTTCGGGAAAGCTTGGTTTCCAACTTGATCCCCAGCCCGTAGTTGCCACGACAGAAGATATCTACAAGACAGTTGATTCCGAAGCAAGGGCTATATGACACTTTGCGTTTGCTTTCGACATGTACTCAAATCGGGGACCGACAGGAACAGGCTTCATGTACGGTAAGGCGGATTTCAGAGTTGCATCGGTTCGTCGCTTTTTATTAGGAGAGGTTCCCACAGCAAAGACGCCCAGATCGAAAGACGTTTGAACGTTTTCACCACCACCTGTGCGCTCATGGGAAGTTTATAACTCTTGCTTTAAAGAGGGGACGATCAAAATCTACTGTTCCAAATTTATTGGAGGTGATTTTTAAGTCTGGGCATACGACTCCTTCTATTAGCACATGAACGATAGCGTTGCACGTGAATGTTTCTGATGCGACTGTCAGGAGAAAGTTGCGAGGATAACAGTTATATCCTTGTTATACGTCTTCGTTGCTGACACCAAACTCTTTCTAAACTAAACTGGGTCAGATTGTGAGGAAAGGCGCACAGTCCTCGAATTCTGGATAGTGCTCTCAGGGTCTTGAGAGATCGATGTGAGATTTAGGTAACTATCACTGTTTCGAAGGCCATTACTCGAAAATTAAGCATATCTGGGCATACATTGTAATATTTTTTTACTGTCTACACAAGGGGCACACATTGCTGAAATTATGCCCTCCAGCTTCTGAAACACAATTTACAGCTAACGAAAGGCAGGTGCATGAGCAGATCTGACAATCGTAATAGCGTGAGGCAAGATTACTTGAAGATCTAAATATGATTAAATCAGTTACTACGTTAACGACAAAGGCGATGTTGCGAATAATACAGTCTCAAAACATTAGTTATTGACTGTTTGTGAGGCTGATCCTTCCGACTTCCCGGCTGAATTCTATTGCACAATCGACTGCCCACAAAGCGCTTTCCGCCTTACGTAAAGTCTCTTCACATTTTTATCTGGGAGAAAGGTTTTCTTCAGATATTCGTGCTTTTAAGGCAGTGAATTTGGACGTTTCTGGATACCGAGATAGTTATCCTAATCAGAGGTGCGAGATATAATTTTTCCCTTGCAGAGTACCATACGTAGTCGATCGTACGGCAGTTTCATATTAGAAACTCGGTTTTGGAGCCCCTGTTTAGTTTATCAAAGCACTGAAGGTCAGTTTTATTCTTCTTTGTGTTTGTTTTGATGCTCATTCCGTTGTTTGTCTTCAACTGCTCTAAACATAAAATAAACCAACTAGTTCTATAACTTCACTGTTAATATGTCGATTTATTCATGGGATATTGTTATAATCATATTAAAACTGACGTTTAAACCAACTGTGATTTCGCTCTATCGGGTTCTTCTCTTAATTATTGAAGTTTATTTGTATTAGAGGCGCTATCAGCTAAGTACAGTGCAATAACGAAAAGGAAAATGTTTCAAATAGATTCATAACACATAAATTTCCCGAATGTGAAAAACGGCAAAATTTCTTTAGAGAACGCTGAGAACAGTTTTAGCGATATGGAATTTCCTTGCCTGACTCTTGTTTCACTGCTGAACTTAATCCTGATGAAGCAACTGGATTCCTTAATAACACCAGGGAAGAGTAATTCAGTACCTTCTTTCTCAGAGGCTGCTGTTGCAGGTTTCATTGGAACTGAGTGAAAATTTTTTTCCAAATCCGTTATTCCCAAGAAAAGTGTTCATTCTCTTCAGGACATATAAATGGTCCATTGCACTGTATCCACGTCTGAAGCTAACTTGTTCTTTCGTCTGATTAAAATCCAACGTTTTCCTGTGCACATAGTGGTATATTCAGTGAAATCCTCGTAGCATACGGATGAGAGGCTAATAGCTTGTCTGTTTCCTTTCTTGTGAATTTAGGGTTTACTCAAGATATTCTAATGCACCACGTTGAAATCTGAATGAGTTTCATCTCATCTAGACATGATTAAATACGTGACTCAAAGTGGGTTCATTGCTGCTACAATGAAACTCCACTGCTGCTGAAAAAGAAGTAATTATTACTGCTCGCTTTTTTGCAATCAGTACTTTCTTTTTAAGTGATGATTTAATCAACTAAAATATTCCATAGGGTTTTACTGAATCGATATGTGAGAAATATGTCAACAGATTAGCTCATTTGTCTCCCAGACTAGCAATTGTGCGAAGAGCAAAAGTAGCTGAACTTCGTTCTTTGAGAAGATCAGCAATATGTTCCTTCCAGTTCAAGTTTCCATAATACGTACACACAAAAATTTGGGGAATTCTACCCTGTTTACTGACTCCTGTTCATGTGCCGCATCAGTTGTTAGTGTATCTCTGTTTGTTGTGCAGAACCGAATATAACGTGGTACCTGAAAAATAAGGTCCTTGTCTGTGACAGTCGAGCATGCAGGGTGCGGTCGTCTGCAGATTAAGGTTCACGTCGGTACCAACGGCGCCCGTCGCATTGACTCAGAGGTCATCCTCAGGTGCATTGATTCAGAGGTCATCCTCAGGTTATGCAGGCGCCCGGCGGACGTGGCGAAGGCTGCCCACCTCGTCAGCTGGGTGCAAGCAGAGCTTGGAATTTGCAGCACTGTTCCCAGAGATCGGTTTCGAGCCAAGTGGAGGGCCTCAACCAAAGGCTTCGTCGATTCTGTGGCGGTCATGGCTGCAAATTTATAGACCTGCGTTGTCTGTTGGGGATTTGTAGGACTCCCTTTGATAGGTCAGGGGTGCACTACATAAATGAAGCAGATACACCGGTAGCAGAGTACTTGTGGAGTGCACATGGGGATTTTTGGGTTAGATGACAGTTTGATACTCTGACTAATACTCGCCAGTCTCTACGTAGGTAGGTACATCAGACTACTTTCAGAGTAAAGACATTCCAAGTGTGACAATTTCATCGGTAAATCGTCAAAATGTGTGATACACAGTTCTCGAATTTACTGCGCTCCAGGTAACTTATGACTTTCAGATTATTCTTGGGACCGAAATCTGCCTAAAATCCGTAGTAGAAATCTCTGAAATATGGTGCGTTTATCGCAAAGACAGTTTGCACGCCATTATGGGGGGAGTATTCACTGCAGGTGACAAAAATATTGTCTCGATTCAGGTTGAAATTGAGTATGACAATGTATTTATCTGGTCGCGTATAATAGGTCCAGGTGAAATCAAGTTACGTTCCAGAGTCATTCAAAGAAAATCTACGTCCATTAACGCTTAAATACCCAAATCATACAATAGTAGTTGGAGCCGACTTTAACCTACCGAGTACAGACTGGGACATTATTGGATTCATTGCAGGGGGTTGGGGAGCAGACCGACTTCCGAAGTACCTTCGAACACGTTTTCCGAAAAATTTCTTGAACAACTACCTCGGCAGCACACACGAAATGGAAATACCTTAGCCCTTGTAATTGTAATCAGACCGGATCTTACAATGGCGCCAGTATAGAAACGGTGATTAGCGATCAGGCTGTCATCACAGCGACTGTGGTTACGAAAGATAATAAATCAGTCAAGAGGTCTAGGAGATCGTGTTTGCTAGAAAAAGCTGATAAGCAGTTGTTAGTTTTCACTTCGGCAATGAGTTGCAGTTTTTTAGTTCCAGTATGATGGACATAGAGGAATCATGGGCAAAGTTTAAATAGATTGTAAATTATGCTCTGGATAATTATGTGCCTAGAAGCGGATTACGGATCCACCGTCGTTTAACAACGAAATTCGAAGAATTCTGGAAAGCAAAGCTTGTCGCTCTCTCGGTTCAGTAGAGAAAGCGCAAATGAAGACAGACAAAAGTCAGTAGAGATTCGTGCGTTAGTGAAAAGATCTATGTGCCAAACTTATGACAACTAGCATCGTCATATCTTAGCAAAAGATATGGCCCAGAACGCGAGAAGATACTGCCCCTACGTAAAATCGCTAAGAGAGTCTAAGGCTTCCATCCACTTACTCGTTGACCAGTGTGATGTGGTAGCTGAAGACAGCAAAACGAAAGCATAAGTTTTAGATTTCCCGTTTAAGAAATCGTTCATGCAGGGGAACTGTACTAAGATACTGTCGTTTAACCACTGCACAGAGTCCACTGTGGGCGACATAGTACTAATCATCCCTGGCAACTGAAAGAGTTGAAAATAAGTAAGTGGTCAGGTCCGGATGGAACCTCAGTTGAGTTTTTCAGAGTACTCAACGACATTGACAACGTAATAGCTTGCATTTATAGCAAGTCACAAGATACAGAAAAAAAGAGTGCAGGAGACTCCTGTTGATAAGAAGGGTAAAAGAACGGACCCGCAGAATTACAGGGCACTGTCCCTAATATCAGTTTCCTGCTGAATTCTGGATCTTAGTCTGAATTTTAATATAATAAATTTCCTAGCGACGGAAAAGCTTGTGTCCACGAATCAACAAGGTTTTAGAAAGCGTTGCTCGTGTTGTGAGTCAGCTTACCCTTTTCTCACATTTATGGATAAAGGCCACGATAAATGCTCATCGCAGACAAGGCTATAGACAGGTTTGCCCCAGACAAGTGTCATAGGACTGTTATTATTTTCTGTTTATATAAATGGTCTGGAGGACATGGTGAGCAGCAATCTGCGGTTGTTTGCTAATGATGCTCTGGCGTACGAGAAAGTGACTGTATGATGAAGCAAGATGACTAGACAAAATTTCTATGGGGTGTGATGAAAATCAGATGGCTGTAAATACAGAAAAATGCAAATTAACGCGGATGAGTGAGGAAAACAAACTCGTATTGTTGGGATAAATCATTGACATAGTCATGTCTTTTAAATATTTAGGCGTAATGTTGCAAAGCGACACGAAATGGTACGTGCATGTGAGGACTGTGGTAGAGAAGGCAAATGGTCGAATTTGGTTCCTTGGGAGAATTTTAACAAAATGTGATTCGTCTGTAAAGAAGACTGCGTACAGGACGCTAGTGCTGGCTAGTTTTGAGTATTGCTCGAGTGCTTGGGATCCGCACAACGTCAGATTAAAGGACGACATTGAAGCAGTTCAGAGACGGGCTGCTAGATCTGTTACTGCTAGGGTCAGACAGCATGCGATTGTTACGGAGATTCTTCAGAAACTCAAATGGGAATCCCTGGAGGAATACTATTGAGAAATTTCGAGAACCAGCATTCGAAGCTGACTGCAGAACGATCCTACATGTCGCGTAAGGATACAAAGATAAGATACGTACTGTGGCTTGTGGAGTATGTATGTATATGTTCATGTACATATAGAGTCCTCTCTCAGGGAACCATTTAATATTTCTTTGAAAAACTTCAATAGTAGTATCTTCTGTTGCTTTCTTACGACTTTGGTACAGTCTGCAAGAAGTACCAATTCTGCGTGACGATGTTAAGAGGACGGTCATTCACATATATAAGGATTATGAATGGGTCCAAACCGAACCTTGTGGGACTCCCTTCGTGATTTCTCCATAAATATTAAAATTTTCTCTGCTTTCAACGTTGCCTGATTCAGACCAACCGTGTGTATGGCGATCAGTTCCATAAAACTTAGGTTTTCTATGACAGTAAAATGGTCTACGCCATCGAACCCCATTGAAATATTACAAATTATACCAGCTAGCGATATTTTATTATTAAAATTTTGTAACAGTTGTTGACTGAATGTGTAAATAGCACTCTGAATCCAACAAGCCTTCTGGAATCCAAACTCTAATGTACTAGGTTGGTTGTCTCTACTTAAATCTTACATTACTCTTTAGTGCATTCCGTTCTCGAATAATAACGAAAAAGGCTTCAGTAAAGAAACTGGGCAATAATTGTTTAAGTCTTTCTTGTCACCTTTCTTATAAAGACATATAACAGTTGCTTATAGTAATATGACTGGAAAAATTCCCTGCACTGGGGATGTGTTACATACATTACTATGGACAATTCTTATTAACTTGGAGCAACAGAATTCTATATGAAATTCCGACAATACCACATGAGCTTTTGTTATTTAGAATTTTTATAGTTCTATTGAATTCAGTGAAAAGTGCTTATGGTGATTTCAGTTGCTCAAAGCTTTGTGAATGAAGTTTTTAACGAATTCTGTTGCTTCTTCAAATGAACCATTTCGTCATATTTCTGCTGTTACATTTTGAAAGTGACTTAAAAATACAGTTGAATTAGCGGTCTTAACATTGTCATTTAGTTTCATTGTTATACTACCTTGTACACTGCCTGACTATATTGTTACCTATATGACAGTTTCTCATATACTTTTAAACTTACCATGTGCGTCATTAACTTTTGTTGGGATGCACATACTTCTTGACTTTTAATGATTTTCCTTAAAATATTGTCATATTTTTTGTAATACGCAAGTAATGTCGGATTTCAACTTATTCAGGTCTTCGTATAAATTTCCCTCTTCCTCTTACACGAGATTTTAATCCCCTTTGTTATCTACTGATCACTTTTTCTCTGGACGAATTTTCAAGAAAACAACTTTGAAATACTGGCATAAATTTACTATGGGATAAGCTGAAAATGAGAAATGGATCTGTTACTGTATATACCTCATCCCATACCACTTCTCTTAACTTACTCTTATAACACTGTATAATGTTCGCAGTAATAAACCTCCCTGTTTTGTATGAACCTGCCTCAGGGCTGTGAGGTGTTATGTTGTTCATTTCAATTAATTGTACGACATGATAAGGTACTCCATTGACAACACCTTACACGGTCATCGTTTCACCTTAAGCTGTGTCTATAAAAATTTTAAATCTATACTCTACTATCTTGTTGATCGCGAGCTGGAAAACTCACTAATAAAATTAGACTGAAACACCCAAATCATTATTGTAGTTTATTTTTCCTGTCCATAACTTTTGATAAATCTACACTGAAATCTCCACTAACTGCTAACTGTTTCTTCTCGTCTGACAAGTGCATAATGCATCTACATTTGCACAAATGACTGCATGTTTCCTAGAAGTGATCTGTAAATAGTTCAAATTATCTGGGGAGTATTCTACAGCAACAATTAACAAGCACAGCCCTCTGGGTTGTGGTCCACACATAAGTTATTTCCGTCAGTACATTTGATTTTTTTTTCAACTTTTACACACATTGTAATTCCTCCTTTTCTCATATTAACTCTGCACGATAACGATGCTAGTCTACAATCCCTAGTATTTAACCTCAGTATTCCTGTGGTTACATAGTGTACAAAGAGGCATAAAAAGCTATCATTTCACAGTTTTCCCAATCTCCTAGACATACAAGTAGACCGTATATCTTGTTTTATTCTTAGAAAACAACTTAATTTTACTTTTCAGGAAACTGTCACATGTCTTGTGGTCCTGTTTTTCTCTAATTTGTTACAGTACCGTCAGTTTTAACACGACTCTTTTAACAGGTTAAGTCAAAATTTATTATTACTCAGTTTCGATTCAGTACAATCGTTAGTAGTTACTAGATGTACCCACGTAATCTTTTAAACTCTCTTGTAGCTCCATATTTCTATAGCTTCTATTCACATCGTTTCTGAACTCTTTATCGTCTACTCTTCACTCTTCTGGAAATAGACCTGCAGGAAATACTCTGTAACCCTGAAATTCGATGTTAAAAAACCAGTCTTTTTTAGAAATACCTTACATGTCATTCGTAGCCTTCCTATTGTATGATTTCCACTTTTATCATCATCAGTTATTTTGCTACCCAAACAGCAAACGTCACCTTTTTGTGTCTCTGTGACAAATCTAATATCCCCAGTGTAGTCGGATTCAGTTCAGCTACATTCAGTTACCCTCTTGCTTTTACTTCTCTTGCTTTTCAGCTAATAACCTCGTTTAAAGACATTCTCTATTCCTTTCACCAGACTCTTGTCGTCTCCACTCAAAATTATAATGTCATCAGCAAGCCTCAGAGTTTTAATTCTTGTCTCAGAACTTCTATTTCCTGTCCAAATTTCTCCTTTGTTTCTTTTAGAGTTTTCTCAATACAATAACGTTGTGCTTAGGTTACATGCTTGTCTCACTTATTTCCCTGACGCTGCCAACGTTATTTAGCTTATAAGAATCAAACACACCCAATGCTTTTACACTACTGACTGCTGTTAATTTAAATGTGCCGATGAGGATGAAGAAAGAGAACTACTTTTGTAAACGTTAGTCTAAAACGAAATACGTTGACAATTCTGCCCAAACTTAATCCTTCCAAACACAATAGTTTCGTAGTCAGAATCTCTGACGAATACAACGGTGTAAGTGCTCGACCAAGACGGTGGCGTAATCAGGTCAATCAATGAAGACCATAAAAGGTCGAATGTGGGAAATAACTCATGCAGTCGCAGATTTCTGCACCGTAGCAGGAGGGAGTGCCATGAAAAACAGACATCCTGACTGGTGAGGGCTGAGTGTGTGAGTGTGGGTGCTTTTGAAGGCCACTTTTGTACGTTTTTCTTGAATAACTCGAAATCTCGGGCCCCCAGTAAAAACATATCGCAGTACAAAATTTAATTACAATTAAATTTCTTACAAAAAGGTCGTGCTCACATATTCTGTGAGGCTAGTAGTTTGTGGGTAGCGAGCGAGAGAATCTTATGAACTCGCGCGTGGTTTCTGAGGGACAGGTATTACACTTCGGGTGGCATAAAGCGATGTTGGTAGGGGCAGCTGGATCACCATTTATATTACGGGAAAAGTGAAGGGTAAGATTCATTAATGGCTCATAAAAGACTGAGTCGCCTTTGCGATTAGCAGTGGATAGAGTTACGTATAATTTTAATATAAAAATTAAGGCAACTAGAGAATTGCATGCATCGTTAGAGGCTTTACGGTTTCGTTGTAGTGGACTGGAACTGACTGGACATATGAAATGGCTTCAGAGAAAATTAGACTGTCTAATAAAAGAAATTAGGTAACCACGATAAAGCAGTGCAAACGAGTGATAACACCACTGAGAGACAGAAACATAAAATTGTCCAGTTTTACATAGCAACGTTTACGCAAACTATTTCAATTGGATACTACACAGACTCTGCTTACATCAGTCCTCCACGTTTATTCAGATGAGCAGGCTCTCTGCCCAACTGAAATCTTTATTGATGTCCTGTGAAGATCTTTACAGAAATTGTTTTATTTTTGTTCTAAAACTCTTTCAAGATTTCAACCGAGAGTATGTCTTTAAACTTTGTAATATCATCCATCATTAATTGGTTTCTATCTCGATTCTGAAGATGTTGTACAGTAGCTTCTGTTAAAGGTACGTAATTTTATTATTATCTAGAGTTTTCACGTTCCGCTTAATACTAGGGAGTACCTTGCTCGACGGTACAAAGTCAGTGTCATTTACTTTTAATGGGAACTAACTTTACAACAAACTGATGAAGAGTTTACCTATTCTGGTCTTGAAGATTATTTTGTAAATCTTTGGCTTAAGTAAAACTAGAACGAAGTCTTCAGTGTCCCCACATGGATCGCCTTTCTATATTTATTTTTGGCAGTCGTAGTCTGTCTCCAGGGCTGTTGAACAGCTGGCTGTGTTTAAGTATTTAGCTTTAGCTGTTAGATCAGTATTGTCCAGAGAGGCGCTGAGCTTACGGGAGATTGCCTAGAAACAAAATACGAAAAGCAGAATGTTATTATTTACTTATGTGAGAAAAGATGAATACCTTTCAAATGCTCATAGATCAAAGTACGAGACACATCAAGTTCTACACCTAATTTTATTTCATGATTTTTAAATTTCGTCATAAACATTTTGTCATTTGCTGTTTTATACGGTTTGCTATCGCTTCGGAGCAGTGTAGGAACATCTGTTAATTTTTAGATTTGGTAACACAAAATGCTGCACTTCAAATCCTATAACATCTGACACTTAAGAAATATAAACGTAAACAGCACCTTTGTATGGTGTATAGGGGAAGCAAAATCGTTAACTTCTAGACCTTGACTACGCCCTTATAAACTGTGAATAACAGATTTTTCTACCCAACAGCGCCGATAAACGTTCGATGGTTTAACGTGAAATGGACTGCAACGATCTGTAGCAACATTGTGTCGCAAGTGCACTCTTCTTACTAGCAATGCAGGTTGGGCTCAGTCATTTCTCATATTCCTTTATTGTCCCAAAATACCTTGTGTCATTTTCAGTGCAAAGTAGAAATAACGATTAGATTTAACGACCCATGGGCGGCGATGACTTTAGAGGCGGATGACAAGCGCTGGTTGGACAAGGACGGGGTACAAAATCGACAGTGTCTTTTCAAAGGAACCATGCAGGCATTCTTCTGGATCTATTTATGTTTAACACTATGAAAATCAAATAAGAATTTCCAGACGTCGATCTACAACCATCGATGATCCACCTGGCCGTCATCCTCAGGTGCGACGCTACTGCTTTTGAATCGAAATATTGTGTGAACTGGACTTGAAAATCGGCTGCAAACCCGAGAAAAAGTACGAATGTTCTTCCGCTGGGAAAGCTTACGAAGTCAAACCCTCTTATTGTTTTTATCGTGCTAACGACATTAAAACCATCTCTTCACCAAAGTGCCTCCAGACTTCACGTGGTTTCTGTGCGGAGTCACAAGACGTTGCACAAGCATCAACGATGTCAATTTGACTGTCGCTCCGATGCAGAGGAAGTTTTACTCATTTTCTAGCGTGCACTTTTCGTAACAGTTTACAGAAACTAAGTGTAGAAACTATGCTTACCCAGTGACTGTGCACACAAAGAAGGTTGCCGTCCAGCTTGAGTTCGACATCGCAGCCACGCAAAACATAATTTGTTTTTTTTTTTTAAGTATACTCGATAATGCAAACCCTTTTCGATGTGAACGGCTTCGTGCGGTAAAATTCACGTCCTATTCCGGCGAAAAAAATTCGTCGATTTACCGACAAGCGAGTGCTCCTTCTATTCTCTATGTTTCAGCAGCAGCTATGGTAGCATATGTATCGCCAAAACTCAGACACTGACGTACGAAATAAAAAAAAATCTAAATGAATCAAAAGTTTTGACAATGTACCTTGTGATCTTTTACGTCAAGCGCTGGTGCTACCTGTACGGTACATGACAAACAATGCAGCCCGTACTAGCCACAATTTGCCGCGAACGTAACGAAATTCCATACGGACGGAGAAAAAAAAAGCGACGAAAAACCACCCACCCTCCTCCCCCTGCCCTCCCTCACCTCCCAAAAAAAAAAAAATCTCTTGCGCGGCTATGGCTGCGGCGGTACTTGGGAGGCGGCGGTTTTGTGCGGCCACCGCAATTCCCGCGCCCCCGCCGCGGCAGGTTTTCCGATGCAGAGATCCGCCGGTGTTTTCCGCAGTAATGGAAAACAAACAGGCGGCCGAGCAGCTAGCAGCGACAGCGCAGCCATGGCGGCCGGATGCCGTGCGCGGCGCTGTGTGTGCGCGTCTGGTGCTCCGCGCGTCGGCCGTCCGCGCGTCTCATTAGCCGGCGTATCGACACGGTCCACCGGCCACGGCCGCTTATCCGGAAGGATTAGGCCCTGACTCCAGCGCCGCTCCGCGGGACAGAATTTCACCAGCGCCGGCCTGCACCGCAAAACCAATCGCTAAAACACTTCCCGGCCGCGTTTTGGGTACCAAAGTTTCGTCTCGCTGAAACAGTGCCCACATAAGTTTCTCGCACCCAGAGTGCTATTCATCCGCAGTTTCAGAAGACGACTGCACGAAGAGTACAGGAGATAACCTCCAGGAAACAGACAATGGACAGACTATCTCTCAAAGTTTTTACCTCATATTACACTTCTGGACATTAAAATTACTACACCACGAAGATGACGTGCTACACACACGAAATTTGACCGACAGGAAGAAGATGCTGTGATATGCAAATGATTAGCTTTTCGGAGCATTCACACAAGGTTGGCGCCGGTGGCGACACCCACAACGTGCTGACATGAAAGTTTCCAACCGATTACTCATACACAAACAGCAGTTGACGACGTTGCCTGGTGAAACGTAGTTGTGATGCCTCGTGTAAGGAGTGGAAATGAGTACCATCACGTTTCCGACTTTGATATAGGTTGGATTGTAGCGTATCGCGATTGCGGTTTATCGTACCGCGACATTGCTGGTCTAGATCCAATGACTGTTGGCAGAATATGGAATCGGTGGGTTCAGGAGGGTAATACGGAACGCCGTGCTGGATCCCAATGGCCTCGTATCGCTAGCAGTCAAGCTGACAGGCATCTTATCCGCATGGCTGTAACGGATAGTGCAGCCACGTCTCAAGTCCTGAGTCAACAGATGGGGACGTTTGCAAGACAACAACCATCTGCACGAACAGTTCGACGACGTTTGCAGCAGCATGGACTATCAGCTCGGAGACCATGGCTGAGGTTACCCTTGACGCTGTATCGCAGACAGGAGCGCCTGCCATGGTGTACTCAATGACGAACCTTGGTGCACGAATGGCAAAACGTCATTTCTTTGGATGAATCAAGGTTTTGTTTACAGCATCGTGATGGTCTCATCCGTGTTTGACGACATCGCGGTGAATGCACATTGGAAGCGTGTATTCGTCATCACTGTACTGGCGTATAATCCGTCGTGATGGTATGGGGTGCCATTGCTTACACGCCTCGGTCGCCTCTTTTTCGCACTGACGGCACTTTGAACAGTGGACGTTACATTTCAGATGTGTAACGACCCGTGGCTCTACCCTTCATTCGATCCCTGCGAAACCCTACATTTCAGCAGGATAATGCACGACCGCATGTTGTAGGTCCTGTACGGGCCTTTTTGGATACAGCACGTTCTCCAGATCTCTCACCAATTGAAAAAGTCTGGTCAATGGTGGCCGAGCAACTGGCTCGTGACAATACGCCAGTCACTACTCTTCATGAACTGTGGTATCGTGTTGAAGCTGCATGGGCAGCTCTAACTGTACACGCCATCCAAGCTCTGTTTGACTCAATGCCCGTTATTACGGCCGGTGGTAGTTGTTCTGGGTACTGATTTCTCAGGATCTATGCACCCAACTGCGTGAAAATGTAATCACATGTCAGTTCTAGTATAATATTTTTGTCCAATTAATACCCGTTTATCATCTGCATTTCTTCTTCCTGTAGCAATTAGCCGGCCGGTGTGGCCGTGCGGTTAAAGGCGCTTCAGTCTGGAACCGCGTGACCGCTACGGTCGCAGGTTCGAATCCTGCCTCGGGCATGGATGTGTGTGATGTCCTTAGGGTAGTTAGGTTTAATTAGTTCTACGTTCTAGGCGACTGATGACCTCAGAAGTTAAGTCGCATAGTGCTCAGAGCCATTTGAACCATTCTGTAGCAATTATGGAGGTGGAGGCGTTGCGATAGGTGGAGTGGGGTGTTTTTCGTGGTTAGTGTGCGGTCCTCTCATTACGCTTAAGACAGATTTAAATCCGAAAGGATATGAATACATTTTACAGTATTCTGTACTGCGTACAGTTGAGGAACAAGTCGGAGGCCATGGATGTATGAGTATGACAATGCCCCTCGTCATAAAGCAGCATCTGCGAGACAATCGTTTATGGACAGTTACATTCCTGAGACGGTCTGGTCTGCCCAGACTTCCGACAACAACACTTTTTGGATGAGAAGTCTGACTTCACTCGAGATCTTAGCATTCATAATCGTTACATTTTCCAGTTTCAGCTCCTAAGAAAGAATGCGCTGACATTCATCCACAAACATTCAGATTTGGCTCTGAGCACTATGGGACTTAACATCTGAGATCATCAGTCCCCTAGAACTTAGAACTACTGAAACCTAACTAACCTAAGGACAACACACACATCCATGCCCAAAGCAAGATTCGAACCTGCGATCGTAGCGGTCAGATACTTTGTTGAAAGTGTAAAGGTCAAGATGTCATAAAAACGAAGGGTGTGCACAATCCATATTGATGTCCTCTGATAGGCGTCCAGATACTTTCGTTAAGACATATTTAATTTCAAGAAGAAACATTCTTCCCACTTTTTTCTCGTATCTGTGCTGTTTCCTAACACTGTTTTCGAAATTTTCTACTGATCCCCACCGTTTGGCTCATATGGGGAAGAAGAGGCTCAGATTGCATCACCTGGTTAATTCGAAAAGTTCTCAAACGTTTCCCTGAATCCAGCTCAAAAATTCCCAAGTGGAAAAACAACCAAAGAGCGGAAGGGAATTAGGAGTCGATGAGAGACTGCCTTGGTGAAGATCGTAGCGTTAAGCAAGTACTAAACTAGAGGGATAAATTATGTTAGCTTCACAAAGAAAGACGCAGTAGTTTTGAGAGTCGACAAAAAATGGCTCTTGATACACTTGCAGCCAGTTAACATTCATTAACTGTTAATCGTTTATTTTCACCGATACTTAATTAGTTCATCGTTGTGGAGCACGACGCAGGACGCGAGATAGGCTAGCGAATAGGTTCCTTTCTATAGTCAGTGGAAGGAGTGATTAGCTCATCTGCCTTGGCACTTGCTGTATACGATTGTGGCCTCGGTGGTGGAAAACGAGGAGTATACATCGAATTTCAGATGTAGTAAATACGTACATGCTTTACAGGACTTCTGTGAATCCAGTGAAGGCACAAAAAGAAAAGTTTATAAGGACGGCCGCATGTTCTCAGTAACCGCTGACAGTACGCGCCCGATTCTCCGGAACTTTATGCATCGTACAAAAGAAACACCTTCACAGATAGGGAGCGTAAAAATAAAGTTCTAAGTATTATCTAAATAACATAAACCTGCGACCATGAAGCTTGTTGTTCTTCCTCCTCCTATATATTCAACCTGCACTGCGACAATTTTTCCAGACCAGACGAGGCCATGGTTGCAAAAGTCTGCTTTTGGGTAGTTCAGGATACGCTCCACATTTAAAAACTGCTCGTGTTCGTTGTGAGAATGCCTGCCACTCAATGGTTTCTTCATCCGAGGAAAGAGAAAGAAGTCCCACGTGAGGAGAGTCCCATGTTCGGAGAACACAAAACGTGAGGTATTACACGATAGTTCAAAGAAGCAGTGGCTGTGTCCTATTTCTTGTGCAGAAAGAGCTGGGGCATTATCGTGGAGCGAAAACGCCCCCTTGGACAGCTAGCCGCGACACTTCGTTTTGACTGCCGTCTCTCACATCTTCAGATTATTCCGGCAATATCCACCTGTCACGGTTTCACCCTTACAAGCACCACACCGTTGCGGTCCCCAAAACACACTCAGCATCGCCTGACCGATGTTGTTTTGGCCTTTGCTTTTTTCGGCAATGAGGAACTGACGTTTTTCGTTCCGTAGTCTGCTCCTTTGTCTCGGGGTCATAGTGTTACAACCACTAATCGGCATCTGAACTGGTCTGTCAAAGCTGCGATATTTCCGCTGTTTCCTAGCTTCGGAAGGCTTTTTGAATGAGGACGTGCAGTCATGGATCCTAGCAATTTGACGCTAATTCGACTGCTGACTTCCCAAACATGAGTTCATTATGAAACTACTTTCTCACATCGTTCAACAGGAAAGAAGGAAGGAAGCAAGAATTGAAAGAAGAAACATTGTATCCCGCCAGTGTAGAGGTCTATAGAGAGCAGCTACCTTGGATGGTGAAGGACTGGGGAATAAATCTGTCTAGGTGCTGTTGAAAGCAGTATATGTAACACTATTCACCTAGAGAAATTCAGAAAAAATGGGGAAACTAAATGCGGATGCACGGGCGGTTTTAAAGCACGCCCATATGGAATGCGGGTCTCGAGGTCATAACGACAGTCTCATAGCATTCAGTCACTATGTTGTTCTAAGGGTATTTTCCAACTACACTCCTGGAAATTGAAATAAGAACACCGTGAATTCATTGTCCCAGGATGGGGAAACTTTATTGACACACTCCTGGGGTCAGATACATCACATGATCACACTGACAGAACCACAGGCACATAGACACAGTCAACAGAGCATGCACAATGTCGGCACTAGTACAGTGTATATCCACCTTTCGCAGCAATGCAGGCTGCTATTCTCCCATGGAGACGATCGTAGAGATGCTGGATGTAGTCCTGTGGAACGGCTTGCCATGCCATTTCCACCTGGCGCCTCAGTTGGACCAGCGTTCGTGCTGGACGTGCAGACCGCGTGAGACGACGCTTCATCCAGTCCCAAACATGCTCAATGGGGGCAGATCCGGAGATCTTGCTGGCCAGGGTAGTTGACTTACACCTTCTAGAGCACGTTGGGTGGCATGGGATACATGCGGACGTGCATTGTCCTGTTGGAACAGCAAGTTCCCTTGCCGGTCTAGGAATGGTAGAACGATGGGTTCGATGACGGTTTGGATGTACCGTGCACTATTCAGTGTCCCCTCGACGATCACCAGTGGTGTACGGCCAGTGTAGGAGATCGCTCCCCACACCATGATGCCGGGTGTTGGCCCTGTGTGCCTCGGCCGTATGCAGTCCTGATTGTGGCGCTCACCTGCATGGCACCAAACACGCATACGACCATCATTGGCACCAAGGCAGAAGCGACTCTCATCGCTGAAGACGACACGTCTTCATTCGTCCCTCCATTCACGCCTGTCGCGACACCACTGGAGGCGGGCTGCACGATGTTGGAGCGTGAGCAGAAGACGACCTAACGGTGTGCGGGACCGTAGCCCAGCTTCATGGAGACGGTTGCGAATGGTCCTCGCCGATACCCCAGAAGCAACAGTGTCCCTAATTTGCTGGGAAGTGGCGGTGCGGTCCCCTACGGCACTGCGTAGGATCCTACGGTCTTGGCGTGCATCCGTGCGTCGCTGCGGTCCGGTCCCAGGTCGACGGGCACGTGCGCCTTCCGCCAACCACTGGCGACAACATCGATGTACTGTGGAGACATCACGCCCCACGTGTTGAGCAATTCGGCGGTACGTCCACCCGGCCTCCCGCATGCCCACTATACGCCCTCGCTCAAAGTCCGTCAACTGCACATACGGTTCACGTCCACGCTGTCGCGGCATGCTACCAGTGTTAAAGACTGCGATGGAGCTCCGTATGCCACGGCAAACTGGCTGACACTGACGGCGGCGGTGCACAAATGCTGCGCAGCTAGCGCCATTCGACGGCCAACACCGCGGTTCCTGGTGTGTCCGCTGTGCCGTGCGTGTGATCATTGCTTGTACAGCCCTCTCGCAGTGTCCGGAGCAAGTATGGTGGGTCTGACACACCGGTGTCAATGTGTTCTTTTTTCCATTTCCAGGAGTGTATTATGAAACGCCGAGATCCTCTGATATAATGAAATTCTTTGTTTAGAGACACTCCTAAAAATGGCAACTTCGGAAAGCTCCTTCCCGTTGCCTTTATTATGCTCCAGTGGCCACCCATTGTTTGAAATAATGACGTGCGCTCGTTTTCTTACTCTCCTGCTGTAGCTGCAGGTGTCTTGTTTTTCCCTTCGGGACCAGTTACTTAATATGATCTGCTATTTTGTTGCCTTTAGAGAAACAATGAAAGTATATCTACATGTACATCTACATATATTCTAATCTAGCCACCAAGCGGTGTGTGGCGGAGGACACAATCCGCGCCAAAGTCATATTTTCACCCCCTCTGTTCCACTCGCGGATCTTGAGAGGGAAAAACGACTGTCTGAACGCCTCAGTACGAGCTTTTATTTCCCTTATCTTTGAATGATGATCATTGCGCGATTTGAAAGTTGGTAGTAATAATATATGCTCTACATCCTCGGTGAAGATTGGATTTCGGAATTTACTGAGCAGCCCCTTTTGTTTAGCGCGTCGTCGAATTGCAAGTGTGTCCCACTTCAAACTTTCTATGAGATTAGTAACGCTCTCGCGATGGCTACGTGTACCAGTCACGAATCTTGCCACTCTTCTTTGGACCTTCTCAATCTCTTGAATCAGACCCAACTAGTAAGGGTCCCATACAGACGAACAATACTCTAAGACTGGACGCACTAACGTATTGTAAGTCATTTCGTTTGCTGAAGGATTGCATCGCTTCAGTATTATACCAATAAACCGCAATCTAGAGGTCCCCTTACCCGTTACTTGTGTTATCTGATCATTCCATTTGACACCATTTCGAATATTCACACCCAGATACTTGACTGACGTTACCGCTTCAAAAGACTGATCATTTATTTTGTACTCATACATTAATGGGGATTTTTGCTTGTTATACGCAGTACGTTACACTTACTATTATTGGTGGATAACTGCCAGTCATAACACAACGCATCTATTTTTTGCAAATCCTCATTGATTCGTTCACAACTTTCGTGTGATAGTACGTTCCTGTAGACTACAGCATCATCGACAAACAGTCTAAGGCTGCTGTCAGTATCATCAACCAGATCGTTTATGTAAATCGTAAAAAGCAGAGGACCTATTACGGTGCCCTGGGGCACACCTGAAGTTACTCTTGTTTCTGTTGAATTCACCCCGTTCAGGACGACATACTGCTCGCTGTTGGCGCTGATCAGGAGGATGCCTATCTTTACTATTCCGTGCATAGGACAAAATGGAAGAAGATGAACAGGTGAACCAGAGGATGGTTTGACATTCTCTGACTATTGCATTCATTTCCAATTAGCCTGATCACTGTGTCTAGAGCGTTTGCTGACATGAATATAGCATGTACTTCTGCAAGGCAATGTCTTTACTCGTGCAAAACAGTTTCTACTTATATGTAATACTTAAATGAGGAATAGCGCAAGGTAATGGTTAAAAATCTACATCTGGATCTACATCCGTACTCCAAAAGCCACCTGACAGTGTGTGTCGGCCGGTACTTTGAGTACCTCTATCGGTTCTCCCTTCTATTCCAGTCTCGTATTGTTCGTGGAAAGAAAGATTGTCGGTATGCCTCTGTGTGGGATCTGATCTCTCTGATTTTATCCTCATGGTCTCATCGCGAGATATAGTTAGGAGGTAGCAATATACTGCTTCACTCCTCGGTGAAGGAATGTTCTCGAAACTTCAACAAAAGCCCGTACCAAGCTACTGAGCGTCCCTCTTGCAGAGTGTTCCACTAGAGTTTATCTATCATCTCCGTAACGCTCTCGCGACTACTAAATGATCCTGGATGAGATTTTCACTCTGCAGCGGAGTGTGCGATGATATGAAACTTCCTGGCAGATTAAAACTGTGTGCCGGACCGAGACTCGAACTCGGGACCTTTGCCTTTCGCGGGAGAGTGCTCCCCCAACTGAGCTACCCAAGCACGACTCACGCCCCGTCCTCACAGCTCTACTTCTGCCAGTATCTCGTCTCCTACCTTCCAAACTTTAGGTCCCGAGTAGGAGTCTCGGTCCGGCACACAGTTTTAATCTGCCAGGAAGTTTGACTAAATGATCCTGTAACAAAGCGCGCTGCTCTCCGTTGTATCTTAGAATGTCCTGTACGAAGAACGCAGATCTGCTCGGTCACAATTTCAGCATCGCGAAATTGTAATCCCCCGTGCCTTGAATTGCAATATAATGCACTCACAACACTGCTGATACAATATCTTGGAAATCTTTCCGATAGCCCAGGCCCTGTCCGAAGCTGCGCACGTCCTCCCAACCGACCTACCGCGTCTCCGCTCTTACGGGCTGGCGACTATTTTTGACCGCTCGCTCCCAAAAGCCAAAGATTTGTAGTTGTCCGGACACTGGAAACAAAAGAATATGCAGCGGAACGAGAAATGATTTACGCGAGGTGGAAATTTTGCGCTCGGACCGATCTTGCAAACAAAAAAAAGAGCAGGGAACAGTAGACAGGGGCACAAAAAAAGGAGAATAAAAAAAAAAGGGAATTACCGTGGGACGCGGGCGGCGCGCCGTGCTGAGCTATGCTGGACTCAAGTTATCGTGACAGGCGATTCGGACGAGGCGCGCGGCAGCGAGGAACAGCGGGGGAGGGGGAGGGGGACGGACCAGAGATACGGCCGCAGTGAATTATTAGCGCGTCCAGAGCGAACGAATCAGCATTTCGGTGACGCGGGCGTGTGCCCGCGAGATGTGCTGCCCGGCTGCAGGTGTCGTGTCGCAGCCGGCTAGCTTCAGCTCCAGCTCCAGCTCCTGCGCCGGCCGCGGCGGCTAGACGCCTGCCCGCCTTTGTCCGGACCGGTCTGCCGGGGACCCGCACGCGCCGCCGTTCCCCTAGACACGACTCGCGTGCCGGCGCCGCCGCTACCTGCCACAATGGATCTAGGAAGACCGCCTAATATGCGCACCCCTCCGCACCTGTCTACGGGCTCATAGCGGCACGCGCCTGCGGCCTTTCACTTGGGATGCACCTCTCGCTATTGTCCTCTGCAGGCCTCCTCGAGCTCTACGCGGCCTTTGCCCCTCGACCGAGAGTGCACTACGAGATGGACACCTCTAGGAAAGCGATCATTACGTTGTTATTCACTATACACTGAGGTGACGAAAGCTGGCCGCGGTGGCCGAGCGGTTCTAGGCGCTTCAGTTTGGAACCGCGCAACTGCTACGGTCGCAGGTTCGAATCCTGCCTCGGGCATGGATGTGTGTGATGTCCTTAGGTTAGTCAGGTTTAAGTAGTTTTCAGAGGCTGATGACCTCAGATGTTAAGGGGGGTAGGACGTCAAACGGGCCGACTTGGAGCAGGAGAGGCGCCACAGGACATTTTAATTTCCACTTTCTATACTTTTGCAAGTAAATTCATAAAAATTTGTCAGCATGACAAGGAAAGATTTAGGATTCACACTCGTAGCAGCGGAAGTCCAAAAACATAACAATATAATTTTTTTACATGTGAAATTTCATCATTTCTTCACTTACTATTGGCTTCATTTGTTGCTATAGGTACACTTTTCTTCATAAGTAAGAGAGACTGTTTGATGAATTTTGCACAGCATACAAACCATACTTACAGGTGTCTGAAACTTTAGAATCTATTTAATTTCTGAAAAAGTGAATGAACTGTTACGTTTCAAACTTTATGTTTAGAATAAAATCAAATTTTGTAGTTATTAATCTCAATTTTTACCACAGTTTTTAATAGATTTGAAAAATTCTAGAGCTTCCTACAACTGTAAGTATGTTTTGTATGCTGTGCAAAATTCATCAAAGAATCTGTCTTACTTGTGAAGAAAAATGTACCTAAAGCAAAAAATGCAGCCAACAGTAAGTGAAAAAATGATTTCCTATATAAAAAAATTTATTTTGTTATGTTTTTGCACTTCCACTGTAATGAGTGTGAATCGTGAATCCTTCCTGGTCATGCTGACAAAGTTTTATGAAGTTATTTGTAAAAGTATAGACAGTAGAAATAAATTGTTCTGTGGTGCCTCTCCTGCTCCAAGTCGGCCCGTTTGACGTCCTCCCCCCCCCCCCCCTTAAGTCCCTTAGTGCTCACAGCCATTTTTGAGGCGACGAAACTCGTGGGTTACTTCCTAACATCATGTCGGACCTCCTTTTGCCCAGCGTAATGCAGCAACTCGACTTAGTACGGATTCAAGAAGTTGGTGGATGTCTCCTGCAAAAACATTGAGCAATGCTCCCTCTTTAGAGGTCCATAACTGAACAAGTGTTGTCGGCGTATGATTTTGTGCACGAATTGACTTCTGGATTACGTCCCGTAAATGTTCGATGGGATTCATGTCTGGGGATTTGGTTGGCCAAATCATTCGTTCGAACTGTCCAGATGTTATTGAAAAAAAATGGCGAACAATTGTGACCCAGTAACATGGCACATTGTGGCCCATAAAAATTCCATCGTTTTTTATAGTCCATGAATGGCTGCGTATTGTCTCCATGTAGCCGAACATAACCACTTCCGGCTGGCCGTGGTGGCCGAGCGGTTCTAGGCGCTACAGTCTGGAACCGCGCGACCGCTACGGTCGCAGGTTCGAATCCTGCCTCAGGCATGGATGTGTGTGATGTCCTTAGGTTAGTTAGGTTTAAGTAGTTCTAAGTTCTAGGGGACTGATGACCTTAGAAGTTAAGTCCCATAGTGCTCAGAGCCATCTAACCACTTCCAGTCAATGATCGATTCATTTGGACCAGAGGACCATCCAAACACGGGCCACATTGTTATGGAACGGTCACCAACTTGTACAGACCGTTCTTGACATCTTGAGTCCATGCTCCACAGTCGAACTCTACCATCAGCTTTTACCAACTGAAATCGGGACTGTGGTTACCCGTTTCACTCAGTTATTGGCCATCTTCAGACCTCATAACATGTTGGTAGGCGGTGGTGGTGAACGGAGCAGGCTTACGAACGCCAAGAATGTCAACTGCAGTTTCTTGTGCTCAAGACTGTTTATGTTCATTTTAAAGTACTATGAAAAATTACTGATCTGCACGAGATATGTTCTCAAAAATTACTAATTTCACATGTTGTCCCACACTAAGACCATTGTGCAACAAGAGTGCTGCAAGGCCAGAAGAGAGTACATGGTTCTCGTTTCTTGTAGAGAGAGTTTTGTTGCGTGCGCCACTGTATGCAACTGAAATGGTGTGGTATTAGCAAACGTACTCCAGAGTCGAAGTACGCGAGACACTGAAAATAATTAGAACAAAACGTCTAAACTGCTACAGATTCACCGTAATATTCTAGTGGTGTATGAACCAACCACTATGTCGTGTCCAGGAGCAGTGGAATGGTGCCAACAATTTAACCAAGGCCGCACAGACTTGAATGATGCTAATCGGGAAGTCTAGATTCTTTACCATGCGATTTCCATCCTTGATAACCTGAAATAACATGTGGGGGAAAAGATATTTTCCAACGAAGAGGAAATTCTCACTACGGTTCAGGAATGGCTCCGTGACCAAAGAGCGAATTTCTGTCGTCAATGGGTTGAAAGATTGGTAGAACTTTTCGTCAGCTACTTACAAATACTTGGTGACTATGTTGAAAATTAGTATAATGTAATTGTGTCACTTTTAAGTATAGCGCAGAATTCAATAAAATTTACTTGGTCCACCATATTTATATAAAACATGCTTTCTTAAGTGTCCTCGTAATAATTAGTGTAGCAAGTGGCAAACCAGAGTTTCTTTTTACATAAAAACTTTGAGGTTTTTCGATGACGTCATGATTCTACGAGAGACGGCAGAGGAACAGTTGAAAGGAATTGACAGTGCCTTAAAAACAGCTAATAACATTAACATCAGCAAAAGTGCATCAAATGTGACGGAATACTGTCCAATTAAATCAGGCAATGCTGAAGGAATTAGGTTAGAACATAAGGCACTAAAAGGAGTAGCTGAATTTTGCTCTCTGGGCAGCAAAATAAAACATGCAGTTCCAAGTAGACAGAATACAAAGTGCAGACTGGCGAAAGCAAAGGATGTGTTTCATATAAGAAAAAAATTGTATACATCGAAAGCAAATTTAACTGTTAGGATTTCTTTTCCGAAGGTATTTGCTTGGTGTGTAGCTGCGTTCGGTAGCGAAACGTGTGGAATAAACAGGACAAAAAGAAAAAAAAATATTCTGAAATACGCCGCTATAAAAGAATGCTGAAGGTGAGATGAGTGAATCTGAGCAATAATAAAGAAGTACCAAACGGAATAGGGAACGGAAGAAATTGAAGACACTACTGGTAATAGGCATCCAGTGGCAAGAGCAACTCGTCAATTTGTTAATGGAGGAAAGCGTCAGGGAGTAAAGATTGTAGACGATAAAGATTGTAGACCAAAACAAGAATAAGAATATAGTAACTATGTTCAGAAGGATGTAGGTTGCAGTTGCTACGCTGAGCTGAAAGGATATACGTATGACACCCTGTCGTGAACAGCTTTATCAAAGGTCTTCAGGTCGAAGACAACAACAATACGAGTAGACGAGTGACCACAGATGAATAGCCTAGTACAGTATTCAGCAATGAACCGTAACACTGAACTACCCGGAAGGCCGTCACTGGCGACCTAGGAGAGTTTCCATTCTTCCAGTGATTTGATGGGGCACAACTTCAGGTGTCATGGTGTAGGATCCGTCGTGTGTGTTTTCAGACCGTGGCTGGTATTGACTGAGGGAGCTCTGACGGCGGCCGCGGTGGCCGTGCGGTTCTGGGCGCTTCAGTCCGGAACCGCGCGACCGCTACGGTCGCAGGTTCGAATCCTGCCTCGGGTATGGATGTGGGTAATGTCCTTAGGTTGGTTAGGTTTAAGTAGTTCTAAGTTCTAGAGGACTGATGACCTCAGATGCTCAGAGCCGTTTCAACCATTTGGCCATTTTGGAGCTCTGACGGCACAACGGTGCTTCACGGATATTCTGCTTATACAAGTGTTAACCTTTATGTAACAGACTAGTTGTGCCCTATTTCAATAGGAGACTGCTCGTCCAAACATGGCACGAGTCTCTATGAACTGTTCACTTGATACTGAGGTACTCCCGTTGTCACAAAGATCCATAGATCTCGCCCTTATAAAACGAGTGTGGGACCCACTTGGACGTCAACCTAGTCCTGATGTTAATATTCGGGATATCGAGGACCAGTTGCAACAGTTCTGCGCCATCTTGCCTCAGGATAAGATACAATGGCTTTAAGACAATCTTCTCAACCACATGAGTGCATCTTTACAGGCCAGATTGGGTGCAACATCATAAGGGTAACAGAGCTCGTACTGCAAAGTTCTTCCCAAATTTGGCTCGATGTTGTAACCACTGAAATAATATCATATGCCCTGTCAAGCCGTGAAGTTTCGTATCGTCGGCTCTTCTCTTTCTCGATGATTTACTTTTCAGTGTGTGTCTGACTGCTTGCACTGTGCTCACTTGGGAACTGCTACACACACGAAACTATGTAGCAGTGCAATGCAGCAGCCAGCGTGTAGAATGTCGTCACGAACTCACTGCGCATAGTACCTGTCAGTGGTATAGGTAGCACAAAGAAGTAAGATGAGAACCTGTTACGGCTAACCAAACATTCTACATGATTTACCTTACATTCACAACTTCATACAAGTTATGCCATTTTTTGGTCTAATATGGTAGCCAAAACTAACAAATATTTACGGTGTAAGCAGTGCAAACAGCGGTAGTTGCAGCAGAAACTATTAACGTCCATTCATTAAATGTGGAGGTTTTTTTTTTTTTTTTTTTTTTTTTGCTGTTCTGCTATCAGTTTCTGACTGGTATGATGCCCCCCCCCCCACAAATTCCGCTCATCCGCCAACCTCTTTATCTCAGAGTTGCACTTACAACCAGCATCCTCAGTTATTTGCTGGATGTATTCGAATCTCTGCCTCCCCCTACAGCTTTTGCCCCCTACGGTTCCCTGTAGTATCATGGACGTTATTCCCTGATGCCTTGCCACATGTCAGGAGAAGGGACATCCTCCATTCAATTTTTACAAATGTTGCTTCGTTTGCCAATTCTGCGGAGAACCACCTTATTCTTTATCTTATCAGTCCTCCTGATTTTCAGCAGCTCTTTGTAGTACCACATCTCAAACTCGTCCACTCTCTTCTTTTCTGGTTTCCTCACTGTACGTGATTCACTACCACAGTATGCTGCTCTCCAAATGTACATAATCAAAAATTCTTCCTTGAACTGAGGACTTATGATTGATACCAGCAGATTTCTATTGGCGAGGAACGCCGTTTTCGCCTGTGCGAGTCTGCTTCTTATGTCCTTGCTTCGTCCGTTATGGGTTATTTTGTTTCCAAGGTATTAGAACTCCTTGTGTTAAGTATCTCACATTTCTCGTTTCTGGTACTTCGCGTTACTTTTGTCTTCGCTTTTGATCTCAATAGGCTCTTCATTCCATTCAACAGATACTGTAATTCTTCTTCGCTTTCAATGAGGACAGCAATGTCATCAGCAGAGCTTCTCATTGCTATCCTTTTATCCTGCATTTGAATCCCACTCTTTAACCATTCTTTTATTTCCGTTATTGCTTCTTCGATATGTCGACTGAACATTAGGGACGAAAGATTGTATTGCTGTCTTACAACATTTTTAATCTCGGCAATTCGTTCTCGGCCTTCCAGTCTTACAGTTCCCTCTTGATTCTTGTGCATCTTATAACACCTGTCTTTCCATGCGGCTACCTATTCTTTTTATTTTTCAGTCAGCCGTCTTTTGACTTGTTTGATGCGGCTCCCATGAATTCTTCTCCTGCGCTATCCCTTTCATCTCATAGTAGGAATTGTATTGTACGTTGTTTGCCATATGTATTCCAATCCCTGCCTTCCCTTACAGCTCTCTTCCCCTGCAGCTCTCATCCCCTACGGCTCCCTCGAGTACCATGGAAGTTATTCCCTCTTAACAAATATCCTACCATCCTGTTCCATCTTCTTGTCATTGTTTTCGATGTATTCCTTTCTTCGACGATTCTGCAGAGAACCTCCTCATTCCTTATCAGTCCAACTAATTTCCAACATTCTTCTGTAGTACCACATATCTCGTTTTCCAGTCTTCCCACATTCCATGTCTCACTACCATGTAACACTAAGCTCCAAAAGTACTTCCTCAGAAATTTCTTCCCAAAGTTAAAACCAGTGTTTGATACTAGTAGACGTCTCTTGGCCAGGAATGCATTTTTGCCAGTGCTAGAGTGCGTTTCTCCTTCTTGGTCCATCTGTCATGGCATATTTTGTCTGCTGGATAGCAGAATTCCTTAACTTTATTTACTTCGTGATCGCCGATTCTAATGTTGTCTCTCTGTCTTTTTTGCTGTTAATTCTCATTACTTTTTCTTCGATTTACTTTTCGTATATATTCTGTACTCATTAGTCTATTCATTCTATTCAACACATCCTGAGATTCTTCTTCACTTTCCCTCAGGATAGCAATGTCACCAGCAAATCTTCACATTGATATCCTTTCACCTTTCACCCAAACTTTATTTTCATCATTGCTTATTCGATTTATAGACTGAACAATAGGGATGAAAGACTACGTCCCTGTCTTACACCATTTTAATCCAAGCACTTCGTTTTTGGTCCCTCGCTCCTGTTGTTCCCTTTTGGTTCTTGTGCATATTATATTTTTCCCGTCTTTCTCAGAATTTCAAACATATTGCACCATTTTGCGTTGTTCAGGTCCACAATCCTGCTTCCATTATCAACCGCAACGTCAGACTTGCCTCTTTGGCGCCTTTACCTTTTCTAGAGCCAAACTTGTCGTTATCTAACAGGACCTCAATTTCCTTTTCCATTCCTATGTGTATTATTCGTTCCAGAAACATGGATCCTTGAGCTGTTACACTGATTATGCGATAATTCTCGCTACTGACGGCTATTGCCATTTTCAGGATTGTGTGAATGGTGTTTTTCTGAAAGTCTGATGGTATATCACCAGTGTCATACTTTTTATACACGAACCTGAGTAATCCTTTTGTTGTCACTTCCCCCAATGATTTGAGAAATCCCGAAGGTTTGTTATCTGTCCCATCTTTGATTCCAAAGCTGTTCTAAATCCTGATTCTTTTACAGGATCCCCTATTTCTTTTTCAGCAACTATCACATTACGAGCAAACCTTCCCCCTCATAGAGGGCTTCAATGCATTCTTTTCATCTGCCAGCTCTCTCCTCTGCATCTCACAGTAGAATTCTCGTTGCTCTCCCAATGATTCCACCATTGCTTTTAATTTCAACGAAGGTTGTTTTGACTTATCTCTGTGCTGACTCATCCTTCTGACAATAATTTCTTTTTCGATTTCGTCAAATTTTTCTTGTTGCAGTTTTGCAGTAACTTCCGTGGACTTTTTATTTATTTCCTTTCTAAGAGACCTTTATTTACGTATTCTTGATTTTTTCAGAACATTTTTGTACCTCCTTCTTTCATCAATCAGTTGAAATATTTTTTCTGTTATTTATGATTTCTTCACAATTATCTTCCTTGTATCTGCGTTTTTCTTTCCATCTTCTGTAAGTGCCCTTTTTGAGATGTCCATCCCCCTCCAACTGAACTGCCTACGAGTGATTTATTGTAGCAGTAACTATAGCCTCAGGGACCTTCAGGCCTATCTCTTCATTCCTTAATACAATTGTATCCCACTTCATTGCACACTGATCCTTCCTGACTGTCTCTTAAACTTCAAACTTCTCTTCATTATTAGTAAACCGTGATCTGAGTCTATATCTGCTCCTGTATACGCCTTACAGTAGCTGATTTTGGAATCTCTGCCTCACCATGATCTAGCTGAAATTTTCCTGTTTCTCCTGGCCTTTTTCAAGTATACCTTCTCCTCTTGTGGTTCTTGAACAGAGTATTTGCTTCATGTCGCTGATTCTTACTCCTGTTTTTCTCAGAATTTCGTACATCTTGCATCATTTCATATTACCAAACGCTCTTTCTGGCTGGACAAATACTACGAGCGTATTTTGACTGTTCTTCGGTCTTCCTTCTATAATCAAACGAAAAGTCTCAAACGCCTCTCTGGTACCCCCGTCTTTACTAAACCAAAACTCATCGTCTTTTTACAGATCCTCAGTTCTCTTTTTCATCCTTCTGTATGTTATTGCTGTCAGCAGCTTGGATGTGTGAGATGTTAAGCTGATTGTACGACACTTACTTGCTCTTGCTGTGATAGTGCTACGCAAAATAACAAGGGGTGCAAGCCCCCACCATGAAAAACACGACCACACCCTAACACCACCGCCTCCGAATTTTATTGTTGGCACTACACACGCTGGCAGATGACGTTCACCGGGCATTCACCATACCCACACATATTTTCGGGGTGTTTTGGGGGTGATGAATCATTCTATATCCCGCGGCTGTGTGAGAAGAATGCCTAGAGAAAGTTGGCTGTCATCACGAGTAGTGCCAACAGTAAATTACGGAGGCAGTGCTAGTTATTATGGGGGTGCTTTCCATGGTGTCCCCTTATTGCGATCAATAAAAGGCTAAAGTAAGAAAGATAGGAACACATTTTAGAGTATTACATACTTTGCACAGTAGATGATGATGATGAAGATGATGATGATGATGATGATGCCTGGTTTGTGGGGCGCTCAACTGCATGGTAATCAGCGCCCGTACAAAGTCCCAATTTTATCACAGTCCAATCTAGCCACAGTCACGATTGATGAGGATGATGATGAAATGATGAAGACAACACAAACACCTAGTCCCCGGGCAGAGAAAATCGCCAACCCGGCTAGTAATCGAACCCGGGACCCCGTGATCCAGAGGTGGCAACGCTAGCCACTAGACCATGAGCTGCGGACGGCACAGTAGAGGAACAGTTCAGAGACTATGACTGTTTCTATCAGCATTGCAATGCGGCCTTTCATAAGGCACCATCAGTGAGGCAATAACGTTCCTGATGTGGACTGATTTGCTCAGAGTGCTGATCCGAACCCAATAAAACATTGTCTGACTGAGTTAGCACATCGACGTCGTAGTCCAACATCAGTCACTACCTTCTCTGCTTTCGGCCCTTGTGGAAGGATGGGCTGCCATTCCTCCACAGATAGTCGCACAGCACATTGAAAGTCTTCCCACCAAATATGCCAGAAAAGCGAAGGGCGGACACAAACCATATTAACGTTCACTAATAGATGTCCAAACAGTTTTGATCAGATATTGTGTCTTAAACATATCAAAGAGGTAGAGTAATTTTAAATGATTTATTTTTCTGTAGCTAGGTTCTGCCTCAGAAAATGGATATCTATGTACCTAACGCTGTTACTGGTTAGTGCTGTAATGTGTGCTTGGATGCCCTTTCTATGTAGAAACACTTACAAATTTGCCACAACGTATGAGAATGTTTCTCTTCTGTGGCTCATTCATGCGAAGCAATTTCAGTTGTAGCATGCAGCCACATGTCACACTTTCGGAAACGGAAAGCGTCTCAGTGAAAGGACACTTGTTATAGTTCGAAGACGCAACAAATCCAGATATCGAGACAACTAAACCCCGCTTTTCAGTATTTTAAAAAGATTACTAGTGACTGATTCGAAATAGAAATAGATCATGGAGTACGGTGGGTGTCTTCTCGGTGCGAATAAAGAACATTAAATATGTGACTGTCATGTTCGATTCGAATGTCGGTATTGAATAGGAGAGAAAAGACCAAAATACTTGAGTTTTATATTCTCAGGATATATTTTCATTTTTTTTTGGGGGGGGGGGGTTCAGTTAGGCTCTAGACTGACGTTGAGGTGCACTTGACTCGCATAGGTAATGAATCAGATTTTGTGTACATAGTAATAGCGACAATGTCCTGTGTGTATCTGGTATATTAATAAGAAACGGGATGGTGTAAAGTCGACCGAAGATAACACGTAAGTGGGAACACGCATAACTAAACAAGAGTAGGTAAAACACTCTTAGGGGAAACCACATTCAGGTGACACTTTAAGAACAGACTAGAGTCGCTTCCAGAAATTTGGTTTTTATCCAACTACGAGGGTTGGAACTTCAATAGTGGCAACTATTTATTTACAGCTCGTACAAAACGAATACGTGTTTCAAAGTTTTACTGACTTTCAAAGAAGTCACCAGCATAGTGTATAGCCCGTTGCCAGCGATGTGGAAGTCGTAGGATACTCTTGGCAGTGCCAGTTGTGTTGACAGTTCAAGCGTCGCGGTCTATTGCCCGAAGAATTTGTAGCAGTTCTGAAGCGAATGCCGTGAAGTGTTTCCTTCAGTTTAGAAATCGAGTTGAACTTATGAGGGCTTAAGTCAGGGAAGTGCAGTAGGTGATATAGCACTTAGCAGCCCCATCAGTCAAACAAATCAGTAACAGCTTGCACTGTATGTGCCTGAGCATTGTCCTGCAAAATGATGGTCAGGTCCTGCAGAAAATTTCATCACTTCTGTCTCTATACTGTTCATTTTTGGAACGCAACCTACGACCAGCTTAGAGACAGAAGTGATGATAATTTCTGCACGATCTGACCATCATTTTGCAGGACAATGGTCAAGCACGAACAGTGCAGGCTGTTACTGATTTGTTTGACTGATGTTACTGCTAAGTCCTACTTCACGTACTGCACTCCCCTGACTTAAGCCCTCGTAAGCTCAACTCGATTTCTAAACTGAAGGAAACACTTCACGGCATTCGTTTCAGAACTGCTACAAATTCATCGGGCAATAGACTGCGCTGCTCGAACTGTCAACACAACTGGCACTGCGAAGAGTATCCTACGACTTTTGCAACCTTCGTATATGCAATGAATTACAGTATTGCTCCATTTATATTGCTGCTAATGAAAGGACAATACACCTTAAAAGTACAAGGACTGGCCTATAATTAAACTATAAAACAGCCTAACAGTAAGATCTACGATGTTGAAAATAGCCTTTAATCTTTGCCAATGCAAATACTACATTAAACAAAATTTAACTAGATAAAAATGTCATCGAGCAAAATAGAAGGCTACAAAGATGAAAATTATCCTGTAAGATATTCCTAGCCTAAGAGGCGCAACAACGACTTATATGAGTGGACCATAACGATTACTATATCTACTTGATTTTTCCCGTAGTATTACGATACTGAATTAAATACAAATGCTGCTCGATTTTCAATTGGAGGTGTAAAGCAATCCCTCGTATATATAGGAGATGCACTAAGATGTAACTGACGTGAAGAGACAAACAAAACAAAATAATAGAAAATGAAAGCAGAAGAGCGATGCACGAGTGTGATATTGTCTAGTAAAAAGTACAAGATAATAAAGTGCATCAAGGCTCAAGAACTACAAAAAAGAAGTCAGAGAATGAAAAGCTTTTGGAAGAAATGTGCTAAAATAAATATAAGATTGAAAGAAATTAAATTATGAGCTGGATTAATAAAACTGAAGATTGTAAAGCACCCAGGAAATAGGATCAACATCAATCACGAAAGAAAAAGTAACAAATCATTTTTATCAACAAATTCATCCTTTACCAATCGCACTGTTTTTAGTGTAGCAAGAAAGGATGTGATGGAAATGGTTTCTGACACAGATTGCCGTAGAAACGAAGATAGCCAAGATCCACAGCACAAACAAATATCATGCAGTACAGCGATAACGGTTGTGGAGACTGTGCAGTTGTACTTGGGAAAACTCTAGCTGCTTCAGGGTGGTCAACGAGCTATTCATTTACGTTGTATTTTGATTGAAGGTGATGTGGAAAATTTCGTGTTACACTGTCGAGAAAGTTCATTTGATTGTAAATATGGAGAAAGAATAAAAATGTACGAGTATACTGAAAACCGCCTCTAATAAGGCTTCTAGAAGGTTATAAGAAACATATCTCGGGTAAAAATACATCGGTAATTTTAGGTGCATCATAGACTACAGAATAAAAGAAATAACTTGATAAACATGCCGCTAACAACCCAATACGTAGTGAACACATCGCCGCTGTGAGTTCTGCCTCTCCACTATCTCATGTCCAACTATACAACTAAATAAAAAAAAGGCACCTACGCTCCAGCTATACCTGAAGCACCATCAGAGGCGATTTTGTGTAATCCTTGGTCTCTATTTATGACACAATATAATTGTATTCAGCTACTCTAAACGTTGCAGCACGTATTGCTACGGGAACTTGCGAACACATTTCACAATTTACACTCCACATTATTATCAGCAACTACGTAAACGAATGTGGACATGCGTCAGATGATGTTACGATCATTTTGTCTCCCCTTATCTTGCTTGAACTATGTTAGAAACAATTGTAATATCTTTAACAGAATTTTATCTAAATATATGGCAGAGTCTGTGCATATAATCCGATAAAACTATTGTGACGTCTTTTACAGACGGAAGACACAATTCTATGAAACAGAAACAGTAAAAAGACAAATTGGATAAAAAATGTTGCTGTGGTGGTCTTCAATACGAAGACTGGGTTGATGCAGCTCTCTGCGCTATTCTATCCTGTGCGAGCTTCTTTATCTCCGAATAGTTACTGCAACCAACATTCTTCTGAATCTGCTACTGTATTCATCACTTGGTTTTCTTCTACGATTCAATACTAAATTAGTGATCCCTTGAAATCTCAGAATGAGTGCTACCAATCGATCTCTTCTTTCCGTGAATTTGTGCCACAAACGTCTTGTCTCCCCAGTTCTATTCAGTACCTCATTAGTTACGTGATCCACATGTGTAATCTTCAACATTCTTCTGTAGCACCACGTTTCGAAAGCTTCTATTCTCTTTTTGGTTAAATCGTTTATCACACATCTTTCACTTCCATACACGGTTACACTCCAGGCAAATATCTTCATAAAAAATTTCCTAACACTTAAATCTATATTCGATGTTACCAAATTTCTCCTCCTCAGAAATGCTTCTCTTTCCAGTGCCAGTCTACATTTTATATCCTCTCTGCTTGTCATCAGCAGTTCTTTTGCTGCCCAAAAAGCGGAACTTGTCTACTGCTTAAAGTGTCTGCTTTCCTAATTCTCTTACCATCACCTGATTTAATTCGTCGACATTCCATTATCGCCGGCTGCTGTGGCCGAGTGGTTCTAGGCGCTTCAGTCCGGAACCGTGCTGCTGCTACGGTTGCAGGTTCAAATCCTGCCTCGGGCATGGATGTGTGTGATGTCCTACGGTTAGTTAGGTTTAAGTAGTTCTAAGTCAAGGGGACTGATGACCTCAGATGTTAAGTCCCATAGTACTTAGAGCCATTTGAACCAATTCCATTATCCTTGTTTTGCTTTTGCAATTATTCATCTTATATCTTCCTTTCAAGACAGTGTCCATACCGTTCAACTGCTCTTCCAAGTCCTTTTCTGTCTCTGACAGAGTTACAATGCCGTCGGCAAATCGCAAAGTTTTAATTTCTTTTCCATGAAGTCCTACTCCAACTTTTCTTTGGTTTCCTTTACTGCTTGTTCATTGTACAAATTGAATAACATCGAGGATAGGCTACAACCATATCCACTCCTCTCTCAAACAATGCTTTCCTTTCATGTCCGTCGATTCTTATAACTGCCATATATTTCCTGTACAAGTTGTATATAACCTTTTGCTCCCTGTATTTTACCCCTATCACCCTCAGAATTTTAAGAAGAGAATTCCAGTCAACATAGTTAAAAGCATTCGCCAAGTCTACAAATGCTGTAAGCTTACAGTTTCCTTTCTTTAACCTATCTTCTGAGACATCATGTAGGGTCAGCATTGCCTCGCGTGCTCCCGCATCTCTTCGGAATGCAGATTGATCTTCCCCAAGGTCGGCTTCTACCAGTTTTTCCATTCTTCTGTAAAGAATTCGTGTCAGTACTTTGAAACCATGGCATATTAAACTGCTAGTTTGGTAATTTTCACACCAACCAGCAACTGCTTTCTTTGGAATTTAAATTACGGCATTCTTCTTAAAGTCTGTAGTTATTTTGCCTGTCTCATATATCTTGCACACCGGACTGAAGAGTTTTGTCATGGCTGGCTCTCCCAAGGCTATCAACAATACTGACGGGATGTCGTCTACTCCTGGGGCCTTGTTTCGACTCAGATCTTTCCGAGTTCTGTGAGAGCCTTCTCGCAGTGTCATATCTCCCATCTTAGCTTCATATACGTCCACTTCCGTTTCTATAACATTGCCTTCATGTTTAGCTCCCTGTATACACTCTGTATATATTCCTTCCACCTTTCGGCTTTCTCTTCTTTTCTTGTAACTGGTTTTTCAGGCTGAGCTCTCGATATTGATTCAAATACTTCCCTTTTCTCCAAAGAGAAGTATTCCTGTAGGCAGTATCTACTGTTCCGCTAGTGAATCCTTACATTGGTCCCCTAGCCATTCCTCCTCAACCCTTTAGCATCTCCTGTCACTCTCATTTTTTAAATGTTTGTAAATTGCTTGCAAATAATATTATGGCTTCATGATGTGGGAGACACTTCATACTAAATTGATATCAGATTGACAAGGCGTACGAAAGAAGGAGGGAATGATAAGCTGCCTGCCGACAGCAAGCATGTTATAGACGATGTAATAACTTCAAAATCTTAAAGACAAGAGAGAGAAGCGGCCATTGTCTTTTCAAAGGAAACATGCCGCCTTTTACGATTTAGAAAAACCGCAGAACACCTGTGAAATAGTGGCTACACGTAGATCTGTGACTCGCTTGTACCAAATGCAAGTAAATTGGTTTGAAAGCTACTTGAGAAACTTTCCGAGTCTGTTCTCCTGTAAATACAATTTCTACGCCGACGATTCCCAGCTTTACCAAAGTGCTAGAGCCGAAGATATCAATACTGCCATCGTTCACGTGAATGATAATCTACCTTCAGTATGTGTATGGGTGCAAAACCTGAGACTTAAGTGTCCCACCAGATGTTTATTACTCCTAAATTGAAGGATTAAAGGACAGCGAACTAGATGCAAAAATGTGGACGTACAGACCGTTGCCGATAAACGTCGTGTGGAGACAGCTTTTACTGAGTGAATTTCTAATGTGAAATTTGTCTGTCCTTCTGAAGAAGACGTGTTTAGAATCGTCGAAATCGTGGTCAAGGTTAATTTTAAATCACCATTTTTTTGCAACTGGTTGTCTGACCTTCATTCTTGATGTTCCTTAACCGTTGCTGTAGTGCAGCCAGTTCAAGATATTGTACTCCTGGACTCTGCTATCAAGTTCTGCTAACAACTACCCGCTAATGTTCTCGACAGCATCCCAAACACTACCTTACGCCAGTGTAAAACATTAGAATAGCTGTTGAAGGGTGGGCACTTCAGCTGGGAAGAAAATTCTGTCGCCTAGCGCTGGATGGTGGAGGTGGTGGTGGTTAGTGTTTAACGTCCCGTCGACAACGAGGTCATTAGAGACGGAGCGCAAGCTCGGGTGAGGGAAGGATTGGGAAGGAAATCGGCCGTGCCCTTTCAAAGGAACCATCCCGGCATTTGCCTGAAACGATTTAGGGAAATCACGGAAAACCTAAATCAGGATGGCCGGAGACGGGATTGAACCGTCGTCCTCCCGAATGCGAGTCCAGTGTGCTAACCACTGCGCCACCTCGTTCGGTCTAGCACTGGAAGACTTCCGCTTAATACATGCTTTCTATATATTTCTGAACATATTTCCACAGGACGTGAAGCGTAAATTTGTGCAACCATTCGTTCTACCAAAACTCCACTACCGTAATGTAATCCAGCACGGCACGAATAAAGAAACTACTGTCAGAACTAAGCAAGAATATACGTCGTGTGTAACATCTTCCACATCTGATTATTGACTATATCAGGCTTCATGCTACTTGCTAGGATGACAGTTATGTGACTATTCTACGCTGTGTATTCTTCGTCAGCTCCTCACTTGCAAGCACTCTTGTACCAAATGTCAGAGAACAAGTGTCTGTCATCTCACTGACATCGCGATACAATGCGTCATTTATCTAGTATCCTACCTGTGCTCTTCTACAAAACACAAACATACACCACCTACTTTTGTGTTGCTGCTGTTAAATTCTGGAACAAATTTCCGTGCACTCTGCACACAGTTCAGTATCTCGTTGCACGTGAGAAAAGGTTAAAGCACGCCTTCTCATAATTTTTTCGCTAGCAAATATGTGGTCAGTTCTCTCTGTCAGGCAGTAAAGCAATTGCTCCAATTTTCTTCCAGTTGTATCCCTTTTCATTTCTCTGGTAGGCATCTTATTTTCTTTCCCCATAGCTCCATAGCCTCTGTCCATGACGTTCATCTCTCTCTCTCTCTCTCTCTCTGCCTGTCTCATACTGTTTCACAGTCTCTATTTCCCTCTCACCCATTCTCTAACGTCCATGGTCGCCAGTACCCTCATTTTAGCTGACTGTGATTCGTCTGGCTACTTCTACTAGTATGGTGATTTGATAGAAGAAGAAACGGTAGTTCCATGAGACTTGATATTGTAAGCACCTTCTTTCTTCCCATTGTTGAAGAGCAATTCGGGGATGGTGACCGCATCTTTCAATACTATCGAGTACTGTTCATAATGCACGGCCTTCGGCGGAGTGGTTACACCACAATAACGTCGCTTTAATGGACTAGCCTGCACAGAGTCCTGACGTGAATCCTATAAAACACCTTTGGGATGTTTTGGAATGCCGAATTCGTGCCAGGCCTCACCGACCGACTTCGATACGTCTCCTCAGTGCAGCACTCAGTACAGAATGGGTTGCCATTCTCCAAGAAACTTTCCAGCACCTGATTGCGAGAGTGGAAGCTCTCATCAAGGCTAAGGGTGGGCCAACACCATATTGAATTCCAGCATTACCAATGGAGGGCGCTACGAACTTGTAAGTCATTTTCAGCCTTGCGTCCGGATACTTTTGATCACATAGTGAATACGGCTTGTGAGGAGCTCCTTGACCATTGTATTCCATCCTTTTTAAATCTTTATGCAGAATCATTGTGCTACCTGAACTACTGACAACACTTCGGAGCTCAGGAGTGATTCGTTCCGTTGCTTTCATGCGATGTTTTACAACCACCATCCGCAACAGTCGATGGTCCCTGTGCATCAGTATATTAGATTTGCGTGGTCTTGGTTTAGCTGTGGATATTCCTTCCCATTTCATTATCACTTCACCATCTGTCTACCTAGGCAGCTTTAGAAGGGTTGAAATATCTCTGATGGATTTGTGACTTGACATCCAGTGACTAGTCCACGTTTGAAGCCAATGATCTCTCTTTACCAACCCACTCCGCTGTTACTGCCTCTCTGCCTCTCTGCCTCTCTGCCTCTCTGCTGTGTCCTTTTATACTGGAGAGTAGCAGTTTCCAAATCCGTTCTTAATAATGTTTTGAATAAAAAAAGTATTGTTCTGCCTCAGTTTCAAGCGTAATAATCAAATGGAAATTTTTTAATTAATTTGATAGAGAATTAGATTCCCTACCAGTAATTTATATTTATATGTTTCCATTGCTGCATTACAATTCCAACATTGTCTTTAAGGGAATTTGCTACAGAAAAATGCATACTGACATTTGGTTACGCTTCTGTAAAAACATCTCATCATCATTTATTCATTTGCAAGTCTCTGTAAATGATTATGAATAACACATCTTGCTTGTTTGTTTCTGTACGTCCTACTGAACGCGTTCTGTACGACGCCAGCCTGTGCTTTCGAAGTCCTTGTAAATGCTGTCTGTGCTGATGCGCGCATTCTCTCAGAGTGAGTCAACTGTCAAGAGTTGAGTGACATCAAGAGCGGCATTATTCCAGGGACACACAACTTCAGTATTTCGCCAGAGAGATATCTGAGGAGTTTCATGTTCCGAGGTGTAATGTCACTAGCATATATAAGAACAAGAAACGTCAGGGAAGTATTAAATTAAACTATAGCTTCGATAGGAATAAGAAACGTATTGCTGTGGAATGTCCAGCTCTAGTGATACAACAGTCAATGAAAATTAAAAAAAAAAGAAACGCTCGGTTCTTATGGTCGCTCATAGTAGTACAGGCAACGTCATCATCAGTCAGTGGAGCAACGGTTCTATATTTTGTAGAATAATGAATCACGGTGCATGATCGAATTTTCGGATAGGCGTGTATCGACTTGTCCAGCGGTTGTTTAATGGTATTTATTTTAATAGGGCGGCCACGTCAGAGTCTGTGTTGTCTGTGACTGGACTGCATTCGGTAGTTTCTCCGTGGACTTGATCACTGACAATATGAATAAACATTTTAGACAGTTCCTTGCTAACCACTCTCTGAATACAGATTGTAACTTGACCTGTTTTCGCATGATACTGTGTGTCCACACAGCAATGACAGCAGGTCCATGGTTCAAAAAAAAAATTGTCGGACTTGTTTGTTTAGAGCTCCAACTTGAACCCAGTCAAACAACTATGTGTGCCAGATCAGTCATTCAGAAATCTGCAAACAAGATCTGCAAACAAGTTTTCACTAATTTTCTGTAAATACTTTGTCTTCGCCAAACATGAATATGGAGGAAGGTCTTGGTAGAATATTAAATTCTGTTATAGTACTAAAACAGGGTTCTCCGTGCTATTAGTTTCACGGCCAATGTCTTTCTTAACATCAAAAATAAGACAAAATACGATGCAACGTCAATGTATAGCTTCCCGTACTATAGAAATAATACTTTCATACAATGAGAATCTCCTATTTTTCAAACGAAAACTACTTCATAAACCTTTTACAACTTGTAAAGGAAATGTCGGGACATTTTTTGGCAAAAATTTCCAAACTTTTGTAAAATGGCCAAATTTTATAATGTAGGGTACTATCATTCACTTACGTTTGATGAAGGTTTAAGCGGACGTAGTTCACCCCTGAGACTGTTTTGAAGTGCTTGTCCAGAGCTCTCGCCTTGATAAGTCCACTTGAAGTTTGGTCTCTTTGTTCTTCAGACGTAATCTGAAACATCAGCAGATTTATCGCTTCAGATTTTATTGCACATGCTGTAACAGAGCAATATATTAATCTTCTCCACTGCAAGTGCTGCTCTATATCAATATTAAGGGACAAACAACTGATTAATGCGTTCTTAACTTAATTTCTGTAGATCTAGTTTGCTTAGTCAACAGTTATGGCTATTTTCTAAGAGGTTATTTTAAAAGGAGGTTCTTGCTTTCTGTTCCGCTTATCATTGGTAGTAATTACGTACGCAATAATTTCTCAGAATAAACCAGGATCAGTATACAGATATACCTACTGCCTCGCTTTAGTACAGGACTCTGCTGTATTTCAACAAGGTTTGATAATGTCATGCTACTAGACTCAACATATGCTGACTTTCGTCGATGCTGTCTCGTCTTTACACAACTTTGATATCGAAATAGCTGGACGGATGTAATGTTACATTGTCTTTACAGTATTCTGATACCGAAATAGCTGGATGTGTACAACGCTATATCCTCGGCAGCTACTTACACATAGTATTCATTGCAGTAAAAAAGGAGAAAATAAACCAAAATCATTCGCAGATTCCATACTACATACTGACCCTCCTCAGGTTACATAAACACCATATAAGCGATATTTTAGCTAGGACATAAACAGTTAACAAGATTCAGATGGTTCAGATGGTTCTGAGCACTATGGGACTTAACATCTGTGGTCATCAGTCCCCTAGAACTTAGAACTACTTAAGCCTAACTAACCTAAGGACGTCACGCACATCCATGCCCGAGGCAGGATTCGAACCTGCGACCGTAGCAGTCGCGCGGTTCCGGACCGAGCGCCTGAACCGCTAGACCACCGCGGCCGGCAGTTAACAAGGAAGCAGCGACACGGAGAAGAGTGCAAATAAGAAAGGTATTTACAAAAGGAATCTACGGTGCCAAAGCGGTGCCTAGAGGTAAGTAAACGTATGAAAATATTGTAATGGAGCATAAAAATGCAGTAATTTAAAAGTACATCAGAAGGAAGACAAGAAATTAAGTAACTGGAAGGGACCGAATTTGAAACAACCAAAGAAAAGAAAAATTACATGCGCCGGTTAAGCTCGGAAAGAAAAGCGCTAAATGGAATAGTAAAAAGATCAGAAATATTTGTTTTGTAAATGAGAACCGCCTTTTCTTGTTGTACTGTAATCTATTTCTGCCAGAGGCATTTCACCTTTTTTTTCTCTAAGGCATCTTTAGTGGGATCTAGACCGAAACAGTTTTCTTTTCGTACGTGTTATTATTAGATTATAAAACAGTTCACCTCGCGTTTCGTATGTAAGTAAGTAATCACTTACAGTTCTTCGCGAAGAGCTGTAAGTAATTACTTATTTACATAAAAAACGCGACTTGAGCTGATTTGTAATCTAAAAGTAACACGTATGAAAAGAAAACTGTATCGGTCTAGATCCCACTAAAGATGCCTTAGAGAAAAAAATAAATAAAATAAAATATAAAAAAGGCGAAAGGCGTATGGGTGAAATAAATTACCGTTCAGCAAGAAAAGACGGTTTTTATTTACAAAACAAATATTTCTGTACTGGCTGCGCGGGATGGCCAAGCAAACAAACTTGTTAAAAAGTTCATGTACATGGAAACCATTTGTGTTATTGAAAACTTCAGAACATGTTAAGGAAGATAAGAACGGCAAGTTAAGGATTGCTGCGAAGTCAGTATGCATGTCGTGATGAAATGTTTGGCACTGTACAAGCAAAGGAAGCACTACTGAATGCAGGGCAATTGAGGAAACCGCAGTATTTATTTAATCGACTGTCGCTTACTTTGCCGCCTTTCTATGACTCCCTATAAGTACAGATATCTTTGCAAGAGCAAATTATCAAATACGTACTTGAAGTATAACCTAAAAAATTTCCACGGACGTCGTATTTCCTGCATAATGTCATAAAAATAGACTAATAAATGACCAGGAATTGTATTGTATTCTTGGTAGTGCGTAGGACATGCTCGTCCTCGTACTTAATGATACTCTCGGCATATGTGATAACATGAACAGGATTTAGAATACAGTGTAAAAGAGACATGAAGTTTTGTTGTGTATGACCCGTTATTTTCTTGGTATGATGTTGTGCTCTTCTATTATAACCTTGTGTTACTGGTTTTATGTCGATGCATCTGCTGCACCTGAGTTCCTCGATAATCTATTTAACATTTCCTTCGTGTCTTATGACTGTAATGAGTTTCTTTTACAAGACTTTACAGGTCTAAATTACTTCTGGTAGCAGATATCATACGGACCAACCACTTACTCTAACAATGATTCTTCCGTGGAATCCTTAGAAGTACTTCCTTCTTCCATAGTTTCTCGGTTACCTTACTTTTAACATCCTGCTGTGAACCCACGTTTCAAACTTTGCGAGATTCTTCTTCTATTACTCTGTTGTCCATATTTAACTTCGAGTACTTTTATGTTCTCCAGACTTACATTTTCAGGAATTCCTTAGTCCCAATATTTGCCAATAGTACAATTGTTTCCTTAAGAAGGCTTTCTTCATATGAACTTATTTGTTTCTGATATCTTCCTTGCTTTCACTATACCACATTTAAAACTCTGAGAGATTCTTCTTCCCTTATTTCTCTGTTGTCCATATTTAACTTCGAGTGCTTTCATGTTCTCCAGGCTTAAATTTTCAGCTCATCATGTGTCACTCGTTGTGCATTAATCGATACCAAGAAACTATTTCTTCTGTTTTTTGTTTTCGTGGTTTTTAGTTAGGTCAACAGTTTCATTTTACTTACAGAGCATTCTGGAACGTTTGCATCATCAATTCCATAATTTTTTCTGACGTTCTCGTTATCGACAAACATGAAAAACATGATCACCACTTCCTTGTTCAGTGACATAAGTTGAATGCATCCCACAAGTCAGTTTTGAGACATAACAAAAAATGACTGTTCAGTACGAGGAAATTCAGCAGAGTTACTAGAACCAAATTGTGTAAAAATTAGACATTAGAAACGTTATTAGGAAAACGCTGGACTCTAGCTGAACTGAAGTGATACGTCTGAGACCTGTACTTGCTTAGTACGAGTCGACGACAGTGTTTGTTGACAACATGATTATTTAGTAAACAGAAAACGAAGTAGCTTCAGTTATGAATATCCACATGAGAACTGTCCGTTCACTCATTGTAGACGCTGTTTCCATTGTTGTCTTCATCGTCATTTTTGATTCCCACTTAACCAACTATGCCACATTTCTCCTGCCACTCTGTAGTAAACTGGATGCTCTTTGACTGTTTTCCACTTTACACTATTAATATGCACTCCTTTAGTGACTGTTCACAGCTAAAATGTTTTCCTTCTCTTTCGTCTTTATCTCTTGATTTCTCTGCCCAGAGACACTTGTTTCGGTCATCATTGTCATGACCACCCTATGAAAATAAGTGCTATAGTACGTTATTGTCCTGTCTGTCAACTCTGTGCCTTATGGCCAAGGAGATAGGGGAAGCACCATTGATAACCTAATCTCACGGGATGACAGTTCCGTTCACGGACGTTAGGAGATCCGGTTCTAGCTCATCGTCGCTTTTGCAGTTTGAGTTTTCACCGCCTTCCGTTCTGTCACTTGCCGCAACTTTCAACTACCACACGCCTTGCACATTACACTGGTCTGCATCATTTCTGTTACAATGTGGATGTCTTTCCTTGGAAAGCCGTGGGTGCTGAATTGGAAAATTAATTCCGTTTTTTAACTATTGGGCACGATTTTCTTGTGCCATGCTACTCTTTGTCTATCTAAATACTAATGTACAGGTTTGTTTTCGTGGTTTTTAGTTAGGTAAACAGTTTCATTTTGCTTACAGTGCATTCTGGAACGTTTGCATCATCAATCATATAATTTTTTTCTAACGTTCTCGTTATCGACAAAAATGAAAAACATGATCACCTCTTCCTTATTCAGTGACATAAGTTGAATGCATCCCACAAGTCAGTTTTGAGACATAACAAAAAATGACTGTTCAGTACGAGGAAAATCAGAAGAGTTACTAGAACCAAATTGTGTAAAAATTAGACATTAGAAACGTTATTAGGAAAACGCTGGACTCTAGCTGAACTGAAGTGATACGTCTGAGACCTGTACTTGCTTAACATAAATTTTCTGAAGATTTAATTGCTGAATGATAACTGATATATGCACAAGGGATTGCCACACATGACCTTCAGTGTGGAAAACTATCCTTTGCAGCACTGGAGATGAGTCATTCTTGAAGATGTAGAATCAGGCTGTATTTGTTGCACTTGCTCTTCAGCATTGAGAGCTCTGACAACTGTTGAAAGTGACTACTTGTTGTTCGAAGTTCGTGAAAATTTGTGGTGCATGTTTTGTGTTAATTCGTGAGGAGAAATACCTCGTACCTGTGAAGCAAGTGGAAATACCTTTTTAGGTCTGTGAAGAGTTGACGTTACCGGAAACTTAACCATCTTGTACCGCTACGCTACGACCGTTATTTCAGGAGTAAGTTTGGTGAGCACGATAAGAACGGCGCATATCCACATATACTGTTCGTCATGTACTACACTCCTGGATAAATGGATCACGTCAGACGTCCTTTGCTGTTCCCATGATTTGAACGAATTCTACAGACAACACAACGGACTGTTGTTTTTTGTGTGAAAACAAGGAAAATGATACAATATCCTAATTTACCCTCCGCTACAGGGCATGTATGTTATAGGGAACTGGCCATATCAGTGCCCCCCGAGAGCGTGACAGTGAGCGACAATGAGCACAGGCCGGTTCTAGGCGCCTCAGTCCGCAACCGCGCTGCTGCTAGGGTATCAGGTTCGAGTGCTGCCTTGGGCATGGATATGTATGATGCCCTTAGGTTAAGTTAGATTTAAGTAGTTCTAAGTTCTAGGGGACTGATGACTTCAGATGTTAAGTCCCATAGTGCTCAGAGCCATTTGAACCATTTTTGATGAGTACAGTGATGGGCACGTCGAAAACAGCGACGGAGATACGCACGTCACCCCAATATTTCAAGGCCACTGGATGACTTCAGATGTTAAGTCCCATAGTGCTCAGAGCCATTTGAACCATTTTTTATGAGTACAGTGATGGGCACGCAGAAAACAGCGACGAAGATACGCACGTTACCCCAAATTTTCAAGGTCACTGTGAGTCAAATGAGTCACACATTATGTGTCAGGGGTACGGAATCAAATGAGCCACACATTTTTTGTCGAGAATGCCTCAATGACCTTGTTCATGATTTAAGTTTGTCGAACGAACAAGCTGAGCTTTTAGCTTTTTGATCGCAATGACGGGATCTTCTTCTTCTGTATACGCAAGTGCGTGTTTACAGCAGCCGCCATGCCACTTTTCCTCCAAATATTATCCAAGGAAGGTGATATGATTTTTTGTAATGATATTTAGTCCGTTATGGAGATTCTTGGTCATGATCCCAGTACGATACTAGAAAGAGGAAGCGAAAAAAATTGCTCCTTTTAAAGCAGCATTGTGCCTTAAGTTGTTGGATGGGCGAAACATTCCAGTGATTGAAAGAAAGGCACAAGTCAATCCCTTTTGTCAAGAGGGATCGTCGAACAGGCGCACAAAACTGTAAGATTATGTCTCTGGCGTCGGTCTGTTGTCGACTTACAGAAGATATTTTATGCTCGCGTATTATGAAATTTCTGGAGTCCGAAAATGTCCTCTGCAGGAATCAAGATGCGTTCCGGAAACCACATCCGTTGAAACACAACTAACTCTGTTCGTCAGTGAGACACAGAAAGCAGTAGAAGCAGGCGCCCAGGTTGATGCCGTGTTTCTTGATTTCTGGAGGACGATAGAGACAGTTCCGCACTGCCATCTAATCAACAAAATACGAGTATACGGAATATCAAGTAATCTGTGTGTTCGGTTTGGAAGGTCCCTGGCAAGGAAAACACGGCACATCACTGTCAGCAGAAAGAGATCTTCAGACAGAAAACTAACCTCGGCCGTAGCCCAAGGGAGTGTTATAGGAAAATTGCTTGTCACTATATATGTACATGATGTAGTGGATAACGTCGTTGGGTCCCTGAAGCTTTCCGTGGATGACGCTGTTGTATACAGAGACGTCGCAGAGCTAGAAAATTTTAGCTAAATGCTGAAAGACCTGAAGAGGATAGACACTTGCTGCACTGATTGACAGCTAACACTAAATGTAAACAAATGTAACGTACTGCGAACAAATAGGCAGAAACACCCATTAGTGTATGATTACACCCTTGCAGAACCATCACTGTGAGCAGGCACATCCACAAAATATCTGAAAGTATGCGTACGGAGCAATTTTGAAATGAAACGACCGAGATCGGTACTAGACATGATTGCTAAAGGAGGCAGAGAAGATTCAGAGAAGAGCAGCGCGCTTCTTACGGATTTGTCTAGTAAGCGTGAAACTACCTCTGAGATCGTCAAACAGTTCCAGTGGCAGACGGTGCAAGAAAGGCATTCTACATCGCGATGTAGATAACTGACAAAGTTCCGAGAGAGCACTAAAAAAGGCACCCAACATATTTCTTCCCCCTACACATATCTCGCGAAAAGACAACGAAGATAAAATTAGAGAGACTGGAGCTCACGCAGAGGCATACCAGCAACCACTCTTCCCAAGAACCACCTGCGACTGATACAGAAACACTGGAAAGCGACAGTCATACACAAAACGCGTGCTCTAAATGTAGATGTAGATACAGATGTAAATGAAAGCGAGTGTCACTTATTCACTCCAACAAAGTTAGTCTAAAAGCAGTAACAAGAACAAATTTCCTTGTGTTCCTGTGGCTCGTGCAGTTAATGGTTCAAATGGCTCTGAGTACTATGGGACTTAACATCTGAGGTCATCAGTCCCCTATAACTTACAACTACTTAAACCTAACTAACCTAAGGACATCACACACATCCATGCCCGAGGCAGGATTCTAACCTGCAGCCGTAGCGGTCACGCGGTTCCAGACTGAAGCGCCTAGAACCGCTCGGCCACTCTGACCGGCGCAGTTAATGTGTAGGAGACTTCGGGAGAACCTCGAATGGCTGTTCACACTTTCCCAGTATGAGAAAAATAGTTGTCGTGGGTATGAAGATCTAAATAAAATTGCAATTGTCATTGATATACAACTCGGATACACAATGCACTGCTGCTTTCTACGCGAGTGAGACAAAAGAGACAGAAAAATCATTGTTATGGGAAAAATGGCTTCCTGGGAAGGAACTGCCGCCTGGAAAGAAGAGTATAGTGCACACTAGTGTTGTTGACTCAGCTAAACATTGCCGGCCGCGGTGGTCTTGCGGTTCCGGCGCTGCAGTCCGGAACCGCGGAACTGCTACGGTCGCAGGTTCGAATCCTGCCTCGGGCATGGGTGTGTGTGATGTCCTTAGGTTGGTTAGGTTTAAGTAGTTCTAAGTTCTAGGGAACTTATGACCTATAATGTTGAGTCCCATAGTGCTCAGAGCCATTTGAACCATTTGAACCATTTGAACCATCAGCTAAACATTAACCCTCCCGTTACCAAGTTTTTTCACACCTCTATTATACCAAGCGGGGTATTTGGACTACCCCAAAAGAGTTTTGTTTTTTATTGTCATACTTGTTCTCAGATTTCGTTATTTTCATTGAATGAGTTTATTTAGTATTGAACAACAGCTTTTCGGGTTTTAGAAGTATTTAATGAGATCACAAAGTAAAAAAAAAATTTATATCTTTCAATGAATTCAGTACTCAACGAACAGAAAATTAATAATCTATGTACCTCAACAGTCACTGTAGTAAAATAACACAAGACTTTTTTCAACTTTTCAGTCAAGTACATTTTTGCACTGCATGCACTTCACAGTAACAGTTTCTTATCTGTGTATATTACAAACAAGTTTCTTGCACGTTACACAACAGAATCTTGTTTTCCGATCTTCGTTTCTCTTGCAATCTTGACATTGTTGTGGATTTGATAACTTGCAACACTGGGTCTGGATCATTGCTGTACGAATTGTAATACCACAAGCTTTCAGTGCATCTTGTACATCTTTATGAAGACCCTTTATATTTTTGGCTCTTTCTTCCATGTTGCATTTGCTGAGTCCAAATGCCAGTTCAGTCGTGAAGAGTTTACGTCGACTTTGGTTATTCTTCTGCCATTCAGTAAATCTTTGAGTGTACAGAATATTGCATTCAGTGCTGCAATATCTATCATTTCCATGAAGATTCTTAGTGGCCACCACCTCGTTCCTCTAACACAACTGAATTCTCTTGTCATTTTGTCCCCATTATCTACAGCACCTTTGGTTTGTGTTCACTTTCTTCACCACTCACTTGTCTCCCATTATGCTAGTAGAGAGTAGTATTACTGCCTTTCCCTTCTTTGGAACATAGGGAACTAGAGTCAAGTCATTTGTGAAACCAAACATTGAAGAGTGAACTTCTGTCTTTCTGTCTGGCAAGAATTCCTTCAGAATCTCTTTCTTATTGGAACGCAAGGTAACAACCAATGTCGTGTTTCGTTTTAGTAGTTCAGCAGCCAATGGAAGAACTGGTGAAAAAATTATCAATTGTTACACCATTACCGTTATTCAGAAATGGTTCCATCAGATCCAAAACAACTCTCTGTCCTTGATTCACTTCCCGAGTATTGTCTACCGTTCCTGTGTAAATTTGGATCCGTAATTAGTAAGATGTCTTCAAACCAGCACAAACCCAAATTTTAATGTCATACTTGCCAGGCTTGCTCTTCATATAAACCCTAAAAGGGCAGTTTCCTCGGTACGTTGATAATCGTTCATCAATAGTCACATATTCATAAGAATAGAAGTTCTTGCACAAGTTAGATTGAAATTTGTCGAACACTACCCTGATGGCTTGTAGATTGACCTTGGTTTCATCAATTCTCTGTGGTCTTGTGCCTCTGATATCAAATCACAAGAATTTCAGTATAGACAAAAATCGGTTTCTTGACATAGCAGCAGAAAAGAAAGGTTGCTGAAAGGCAACATTACCTCCCCACAGATCGGAAGCACTTGAGCGATGTCCATGAGTTCAACCAGCTCCAAGTAGATTTGCTAATACAGCGCACACTTCAGTTGCATTTATATCTCTCCATGTTGTTTTGTTCGAAGAATGAGCTGCATTCCACAAAGAGATTACACGTTTGGCTTCACTGTTCGTTTCTTCTACAATAATGCTCACGATTTCCGGTGAGATAAATGATCAAAATGACTCTGTTATTGTTTCATCATTCACTGGGCCATGTGTTACGCTCAAAATGTTGCGACGTCGACGCCACCCACCTTTTGGAGGTTCACTAGAAAATTGTAGTCCACTTCTAGAAACAAACAAATCTCCAGTGTCTTCGTATTCTTTTTCTTCATCATCATCCGCTTCTTCTTCTACTACTTGTTCACGTGAATGTGTAGTGTCTTCTGATATTTCATCATCAGCTTCATCTAATGCTATGATATGGTCTTTGTCAAGAGGTTCCATATATTCATTCAGTTCATTATCAATGTCCCATTCATTTTCATCATCACTGACATCAGAATTGTATAGAATTTCCATGATCTCTTCACTAGAAAGTCCTTCGGACTTCCTTACTTGCAGATGAAATACTGACTCGTGTAATGTCAGCTCAACAGTGAACATCAAATTCAACTCAATAACAGTAACCAGCAACAATAACAAACATTGGATCTATGGCAAAACTCAACAAAGAAGATGAATAATAGATATATTTCCCAAAATCTTCTTTTTCTACAAATAAGAAAATAAGACGTTTCATACCAAGCGGGGTAGTCACACAATCCCACCAATAAATGACGTGAATAACAATGAAAAAACCAAAAAAATTAGACAATCGTGAGTGTGATTTCAACGTCAATCATTTTAGCACAAAGTCATGAAACCACAGGCATGTGGCCCTTCAGATAATATTTTGTTATAGGGAAAAAATTAACCTGGGGTAGTCAGAATACCCCGCTTGGCAATGCGAGGGTTAAATTAGATCTCGTAGTAACTCTGCGAAAGCCATTGACAAAACGTCACTTAGATTGATGTACTTGCGAAAGAAGTTTCTAAGGATGACCGAAGCGAAAATGAAGGAAGTAAAAAGTAAACGACATAAACCGGGAATTAATGGCTGACAAACATTTCCGAGGTTTGTTATCTTCGTAGAATGGTATGGCTGTCTTTGACAAGTGTCTGCGAAACTTCTTAGGCAGCCAGTGGGCAGAGAACTACCGCGGATGCAACGTTTGCCTGGAAATCGAGAATATCATATTCTTCTTTATGATTCTCTAATTGTTTTTACTCTTCTGATACTTACTTGTTCGTAACCTCTGTGTGTTGTCATTATTTTCTTTTATTTGTTTTACAAGTCTTATTTTCCAGCGTGTTATTTGTTAAAGGTTCTTTTAACACACAGGTTGGTCCAAGCATCTGTAAAAACCTTTATTACATCACACCCGACGCCGGTTCAGAAATTGTGAAATTAATCTGAGTTCAGGTGCAAATTAACTTCTAGAATTAGAATATTTTGTTCTGTAACGGCTAAAAAACTTTATTTGATGTTGATGAATTTAATCACTACTGAACTGTAAGTCCGTCTGGGCTACTCTCTACTACTTTATATATCGCGTTTCCCCGTTTCGTTCACAGAACAGTTGTCGTCAAATTCTATGCGAGTAACTGTGACGTTAAACGCGGTTCCGTCAAATTACGCACAATATAGCAGATGAATTTAGAATCAGTTTGTCATGTGCACTGCGGTCTCAATGAATAAATAAGCACTGCTTACTTGGCCTCGACTATAACCCAAAGAATTCAGTCGAAAAAAACATTGGATAACTTTGAAGAGATCCAGGAGACTTTTCGTCGTGCTGTGTACTTGACTCTGATGTGTGGTGAAGTCAGTGAAGTCTAACAACATCGACTACGGTATGGGATGCACCCCGCGATTTCCCATCTGTATCTTTTTCCTGCATTTTTCCTTTCATTGTTTCTATTTTCTTACTGAGATTCAAAATACCACAAAACTGTTAATGAACAGCGATTTTAAGCTGTGTAACAGCAGATCTTCATATACAAGAAGTTGTAGCTAATAAGGGGTCAGATCATGTAATTCAATAGATCCAATAAATTTCAAATAAAATACGCAGCATCTGTCCAAAATTTTTAGAGACTGGTTTTTTGCCTGGCGTATAAGAGAAGTTAGCGGAGTAAATTCTTGGGCATCTTGAAGTAACAACTGTAAACACTAGAAGTGCGTTCGACGGGTCACTTGTGAGCACACAGTGTTAAGCGGAGGACGTGCGGCTGGAGTTTGTCAACATTGTTGTCTTAGAAATCACAGTGGAGCTGCATCTCAGAATCAAGTCATCAAGATATTTTCCAGATCATTTTGAAGAATAAAAAGTGTGTGTAAAGTTTGTTCCGCACACCTGTCTCCTATACAAAAGCAGTGAAGCTTGGACGCCGAACTCAACTTGATGCAAATGCAAATTAATTCTCTTAATGGGTGATGAGAAGTGGTGTCATCAATACGAACCTACTACAAGACGACGAGGCGCAAAATCTCGCATGAAGGGTGAGCACGTTGACAACATAACCGCCATTGAAGCCACTGCGACGCGCCAGATGAATAACAAACGAGAAACGGACTTCTCAGACAGTTTCACATGGTTGTATGTACTTTCTGTTCGTTGTAACCAAGCAGGTGGAGGCTATGCGGAACCCCTGAAGCATTAAAACCACCATCTTAATTTTTTCCAATTCTTTAATCCAGTCTTGAAACTTTTTGTACTGACGGCGTATTCTCAAACAGTTACTATGAAAATCTGAGAGATGGTGTACTGAAAACGATCAGTGCCCGAATTCCAGTCTGACTATCCTGTATTGTATTTTTGAGGATGTCACTGTGTCATTTGCGGGGACTATCTCGAAGGCTTCTTCGACAAGGCCGCTCTGTTCCTTTCGGTGACCTAATTTAAACAAAGAAGTGTTTCGCCTCTATGTCACATAAATGCAGTTTCTAGTAGATGTGTACAAAAATCCAAAGAAAACATGATTGCGTTACTACAAACAGCAACCAGTGATCAAGAAAGAATTAGCACGACCGGTTTCTTCTTTCTGGTTCACCCTTCTTGAAGGACACAATTCTTAGTTCTCACACTTGTCACTAATCAGAAAGAACACTTGTCTAAAGGTAACACACAGGAACGGTTTCTATGGTCCGAATTGGCAGGAGCTCTCCCTTTGCCCCCCAAGCCCACCTAGACCTCCACTCCTCATCGCTCCATACACAACGTAACTTACCATAATCCCCATTTCAACGTGCCATAGAGAGTTTTCATTTTAATGACAATATCAATAGAATTTATAAAATGTTGTAATATAGTAATAATTTGACTACATGACTGCTTAGTACCTGATCTTAACACAGCTTCCAAGAAAATTTCAATCAGAAAAATATATAATTTGGAAATTATTCGACCGAAACATTGAAAACTATATTTGCCACGTAGTTGATTTAAGAACTATAGTAAAGAACAACTCTCACAGCTTTTTGTGATGTCTTCACTTGCAAATCATACAGTGGAACTCTGCATTCGTCATTATCAGTATTTCACTAAGCTCTACGGTAGTGAGCACAGGTCCGCCGTCTACGGCATAGTGAGCGTGTAAATGAGTAAGTAATGTTGTTTTCTTTTCTTTTTCTTTTCCGTTGTCTGCATCTAAACTTCAAAAAGTAGAGAAAGTAAATCTAAGTAGTATTTTTTTCTTTGTGGAGGGTGTTACCATTTCTGACTTGCTTTCGTTTGCTGTGATTTACCGTTCCTACCTGTGGACTCAGGGAGCGTTTGGGATTCGCAGTTGTAGGCTGGTGCGTTCGTGCTGTAGAAGTGTGCCTTTGCCTGGAAGGAATAGTGAGTGGACTCTCGGGCAAGCAGCTGGAGAGTATCCTATGTTAAATGCAATATGTAATCTGTAGCAGTCATCTTCGAGACTCCTCGTTCTCATGCTATTTTATTTTCCAAAAGCTGGATGCATGGAAATCGATGTAGATCAAAATACATGTAAAGAAAAAAATCGGAATGGGACCTCATAGGCAGATATGATATGAAGGGCTTATTTCAATAGTGGTACCAGTCCATTACCTCCACCGAGCGAGGTGGCGCAGTGGTTAGACACTGGACTCGCATTCGGGAGGACGACGGTTCAATCCCGCGTCCGGCCATCCTGATTTAGGTTTTCCGTGATTTCCCTAAATCACTCCAGGCCAATGCCGGGATGGTTCCTCTGAAAGGGCACGGCCGACTTCCTTCCCCATCCTTCCCTAATTCCATGACACCGATGACCACGCTGTCTGGTCTCCTTCCCCAAACCAACCAACCAATCCATTACCTCCACTTTTCTGTCTGTAATGCTTCTGAAATTAATGAGCCAAACAAACAGAAAGAAAGGTTCATCTCTAGCAAGAAGCCATATGCTTGAATATTTCTGGTATCTCAACTGCAGATTTTTCAGCGCTCATTTAACTTTACGACTCTGTATCTCAATATGAACAAAAATAGACTTGTACCACTATCGAAATAAGCTCTTCATATACATCTAGAGAACGTCATCGATTTACCGGTATGCTGTAAGTGTACATCAACGATACTCTGCTCATCGTTTTATTGCTCTTCATGGCAATCCCATCCTGGGCTTACATTTTAGAAACATAATATCCGCCCGCATACGGCGAGAGTTTGTGTTGCTTGTCTTCGTACGTCTGAACCATCACGGGCTGATCCATTCAACCATCTCGGATTTATGACCATCTAATGCGCCAGTTGGACAGAATTTGGCTCAATATTCCTCAGGAGGTCATCCAACAAATATATCATTCACTGCCAAGCCGAATAACTGCTTCCAAAAGGATCAGAGATGGACCAATGCATTATTATTACCAGTGCATTATGCAATGCACTTGGTAAATTTGTGAAGCACTTTCTCTTGAATAAATCATACAGTTTTTTTAATTGTAATCATTGTTTGCTTGTACATGTACATCACAACTACCGATTTCCGTTCCATTCGGATTATTCCTAGGTGGTGCGTCGTTTTTCCTTTTCTTTTTTAACAGTTTCCAAACGCCTTTAATAAAATTTCTTTGGTAGAAGGGGGAGGCAATCATAACACCCCTCTCTCGCCCTCCCCATCCTCCCCCCGTACACACACACCACACATCCTTTGAATTTTCATCTGGCTACACATGGTAGACAGGCCGCCCCAAGCAGATGTCAACCCATCGTAGAAAGAAGACATTGGCCAAAAGAAGACATTGGCCATGATAGCACTTCAGTGCTCTCTAGCTGAAATGCTGAAAACGCAAGTGTTATCCTATTTAAGATTCGCTTCAGAAGTGATAGCCGTTTAAGTAATAGTATTCCCAAACCTCAGCCAAAATATATTTGTTCGTAGCTGACAATGAAGCACATTCCAGAATGAGATTTTCACTCTGCAGCGGAGTGTGCGCTTATATGAAACTTCCTGGCAGACTAAAACTGTATGCCGGACCGAGACGCGAACTCGGGACCTTTTCCTTTAGCGGGCCATCCTCACAGCTTTACTTCTGCCAGTAAATCGTCTCCTACCTTCCGAACTTCACAGAAGTTTCAATGAAGCACATTTTCTGTCTCCTAGTAACTTTCAGAATGGGAGTCACCAACGTTGCCATCTCCAAGTCACTCTCAGAAAACTAAAAAACTTGCCAAAGCTAGATAGAGGTTTCACCCAACAGAAACGATTTCACATTGGTCTGCATGGGGAAGTGTAATCTTTTATCGGGCATCTCTAAGATCTGAAGTACTGGCTCGTTCCAAGCTCCATCCGGACGGCAGCTTCTCCTGTCCTGGTCATCGTGCAGATGGTGCAATCAGAACGCACCTGGGCTGCCCCCATGGGCGGCATCCGGCCCCTGCAGACTCCAATATCCGCCGGCGACCGACACAGCCGTAGGCGGCGGCGGCGGCGGCGGCTCCTGCGCGCCTCCCCTGCAGGTGCAATTTCCGCCCCGCGAGGAGCTGGCGGCGAGAGCGTACTGTACATCTGTCACCTACACCTCACCCCAGTCCGCGGATATCGTCAACTTATGTGAATCGTGTCCAACATTAGACGGCTGCCAAATGCAACCGTCGTCATCACTATTTTCTTTAGTTGTTAGATGGATCATAGAGAATCTACAAACCATTTCCATCCAACCTGGTCTCGTGTCAATGATTTCCTTCACGACTCTTCTCCGCCATTCAGTCAGTGGCCTTTGTTAAGCCTTCAGATCGTTGGGAAGCACACGTTTGGTAAGGGTAACTTCTGACTAATAGCTCGTAAAATTCTTGCGCCGACTAACTATGCTGGGTAACAGTGGCCGTCTCGTCAACAATTCTTGTTTTTTAAATATTTATTGTAGTTCTTTATAAGTCACAATCAAACGAGCTGTGTAAAAGAAGTTGAAAAGTGTGATGGTAAATCAGTACAATTTAAATTAAAAAATCAAACAAATAGGCCATAGCACAAGTCGTGACAATCGCCCTCGATGTAAACGTTTCTGCTCTGTGATAGTCTACAGCTGATAACTTAAAAATACTGTATAACGTCGAAGGTCTTCAAATCAACGAATTACACATCATTCTTCATGTATCAAAAGATGTTTTTAAACTAAAAATACATATCATTTTTCCGAAAGGAACTACCTTGCATTGTAGACGTAAGACTCTTAAATTCTTTACAGTAAACAATCCAGTTTCAAAATATTTTCCTTTGTAAAGAGTAGAGATGGCGTGCTGACTATGTTGTGAAAATGTATGAAATGCTTTACGTTTTCATTAATCAAATGTCTCATCACAATATTAATCTAAGTAGCAATGTAAACTAGGATTCCTATTTTTCTGAAGGACATTTCCTTATTCTTATCATTTTACTCAGTGCTGCTGCCTAGTTCTTCATGCTGTAGAAGTGCTCCTTTGTCTGGAAAGTGTAGAATTAAAAAAATGCCGTTGATGTTTCATGGCTACCTGTAGGTTCTTAACGAACATGTGCACTGTACACTGTTCAAGCTTCTTTTCAAGCTACAGCGATAAAAGACGTGCACATGAAAATTAATGGATCCATGACATATTCCTTGCAGCTATTTGTGAGAACAGGTAAATCAGAAATAACCAAGTATGTAACGTACTTTTAAAAAATATGACAACGTATGGTAAAACACATATTTCCTGACGTTATAGAAGAACAAATGTCTGTCGATCTGAACGATTAAGTGATCCAATATTAGAATTTAATATAGCTTTTGAAAACCAGCGATCCAGCGAGACAGAAACCAGAAATAAATTTCTTAAAATCATTTTAGGAAATGGCAACCCAACTATTGTTCAGACTACTAATTTGAATGTGTTAAACTGGAGATATACCATTTCACTTGCAGAAGACTGTCATTCACACGATAAGGAACAAAGGCAAGACAGCTAAATGTCAGAAATTCCTCCCAATGAGCTTAAAAATTATCGCATTCACGTTGCTGACAATAACAACACACAGTGAAAAGAAAAAGAAAATTTAGAATGTATTAGATGACAATCAGCATCCCGTTTCCTATGACAAATCAGCAAAGGCAGTTCTGACGTTGCTCTTGACTTTGTGTGATGAATAGCAGCTCGCTCTAAATGTAGAAAAATAAAAGTTAATGAGAATGAGTAGAAAACAAAGCCATAACGTTTGGATACAACATTAGTATTGTCCTGTTTGACACAGTCACGTGATTTAAGTATCCGAGTGTAAAGCTGCAAAGCTATATGAAATGTAACTAGCATGTGAGGATTGTCGTAGGGAAGGCAAATCATCAATTTCGGTTTACTGGGAGACGTCTAGGAAAGTGTGGCTCATCTGTAAAGGAGGCCCCATGTAGGACTGTAGTGCGACCTATTCTTGAGTATTGCTCGAGTGTTTGGGATCCGTACCACGTTAGATTAAAGGAAGACATCGAAAAAATTCAGAGGCGGGCTGCTAGAATTTTTACTGGTAGGTTCGCACAAAACGCAAGTGTCACGGACATGCTTCGGGGACTCAAATTGGAATCCCTGGAGGAAAGGCGCACTCTGTTCCAGTAACTCTGTAGAGAAAATTTTGAGAACTGGCATCTGAAGCTGACTACAGAACGATTCTACTACCTCCAAAATGCACTGCGCGTAAGATCCAAGAAAGTAAGATACGGGAAATTAGGGCTGGCAAAAGAAAGACGCGCCGTACGGTGGATTGCGGAGAGTCTACATAGGTGTAGATGTAAGAGACAGGACTTAAGAAAAATGATTTTACATTCATAGAACTGGCGACACAGAAAAAGTTCGAGTATGTAAAATGGTGAGAGACGTTTTAAATTATTAGAAAACAGAAAGTATAGGTAAAAATGTGTAATGTATAATATATACAAGAATGAAGAGGGAATGATCCGATTCGGAGACACATGATGACGTCGAATGCTGGAAGAGAATTAATATGCGACGATATGTCGTGTAGTTCATTATCCTATTTTATAAGACTTCTTGATGTTCAGAATATATATATATTGACGAAGCTGTACTTGGATTGATAGCATATTAAGATCGCAATTAAATGCTGGAACTGCTAATGTCAACATTATAATTCTAAGCTATCTTGGGCGTAATAAATTATTTTGTAAACATAACAATAATTTACAAAATGTTGTTTAATGCCTCCCGCAACGATAAGCAAAAAAACGGATAGGTGTATGGCAGTGATCTCCATCACTCCTGTAAGGGGCAGGGTAACAATAAATTATTGTGTTCTAGGAGCCTACTATTCGTTTCATATGATTCTGCAACATATTCACGCTATCTGTTACCATCTACGCTCTGATCTTATAGACTGTACTCGAAACATCAAAGATAAAATTCTGTGTAAGCTTCCTTACAACACGATTTAGGAGCATCGGTCACTTTATGAGGATGGACGATTACACACTGTCAAAATGAACTATAAAGCATGCAACCTAAGAAATAAATGCAGTCAGTGGATTTAAGAAATGAAGGAGTGCGTAACACATAAGGGTATAACAGAAGAAATAAAGGAAAACAAATTAACACAAAATGTTTCATATTAACTTTCGAGGGTTCAAGGAAGAAAGAAAGAAATAAGAAACAACTTTTGGGCGAAGTAATGCGAATGGAACTCTAGTAAGTGAGGGACGAAGTGGAGAACGAAAGAAAATTCCTCTAATTTCTTCCATGTACAAAAAAATAATTAGTAGAGACAGATTCCCTTGTGACGTTGCTAGTTTATAATAAACACTTTTACTTGCTTGAATTCAAAATAATGTTTGCATGCCAAATTTTTTAAAATTCATTCTTCTCTCCAAACTGTAAACTATTCCTGACGGTCATAGGTGTTTTTGAGTATTCTCATTATCAGATTGACCGCAGACTGCCTACTGGGAAACGAATGAGTAGACACTGATAACTCACCAAACTCAGATCCCCATTATTTATCTATAGGAACCGAAAAAATAAGCTGGCATTGATATGAACTGCTTGTACAGATTCGAATCAGAGCCACATCATAATGCTTATAATTTTCAATAGTTATTGGAAGATCCCTGAATAAAGAATAAAACATAAAAGAAACATCAGGACGATTTGGTAGTTTCCTGCGTTTCGTATTTCGAGTTCGTATAAATAACAAGAATTTTCATTAATCCTGGACTACTTAAAAATGTGGGGAGTTAGAGAGAAACATAAAATGTTTTGTGCACAGTGTTAAGAATTTAGAGCTTCAGGAATTTCAAAGCCGAGGAAAAATGCCGAGCGAGTAGGCACAATGGTTGATGCTTATCTCACACTCTGGAGAACCGTAGTTCAAAATATTCTGTTTTAGATTTTTTCGTGCTTTTTGTAAATCACCTTAGGTGAAATCTAAAATGAATATTTTGAAAACGTCTCCATCACATCGCTGCTGTGTAATTGCCTAATACGAACCAGTGTTCCATCTCTAGCTACCTACTCGTAAACAGAGCAAGCTTGTACCTCCATAAGCATATAATCAATTGCTATTCAGTTCCTTCTTTTTTTTCACTAAACGGTAAGTAACCGGTGATCAACATAGGAACAGACGCACCTGCGGTAGAGATCTATCCAGCCGTCTGACCTTCTACACAGGTTGATAAAATAATTTAATGCATTTAGAGTATAAGTGTTGTAGCCTACAGCAACGTAACAGTTATTTTATCCAGGTCACTACGTGTTAACCATTTGTCAGCAGTTATTTGTAAAGTGGCAGCTGCTTGAACTTCCGTTCATTTGGTTAATGACGTCTTCGCGGTTTAAGCTATTTCCTACTAGGTGGCGCACCCGGCTTCGCGCTTGAAGTTGATGTGAGATTGTGTGTAGTTGGAATAAAAGGATAAACTTTAAACTGTAAGAGGTACAAAAATTTTACTGGGAACGATATCTGTTGTAAACAACAGTTTTCATTTTGTTATCCGGGGTTAATACATAGTCATCAGGAACCATTCGGTCTTGTGCTGTTTTGAATACGTGAAACAGCTGATTGTATTCGTGTAAGATACTCTGTAGATCTCGGAGTACTTCCAGTCTCAGTCAACTGATATTTGTGCATCGTTGATCAAATTCTGTTTCTTCATTTCCGATTAAATATTTTGTAGTCTTCGTTGAGCAGTGATAGTAAGGATCCCACATAATGATAGATTTGTCCTTAAATGAAAAATTGTTTTTAACTCTATTAGTGTTGATCGAAGAGACACCGATGGAAGTAATTTGAAAGCAAGCGTTGTACGGTTTTATATTTCGAAGAAAGCTTTTCGATTCTGGAGTTTTTCCGGTCATGTAGTGTGAATATTCATTTGGAGGTGCTTCCAGCGATGGTAAACGAATTTTTCCATTCATGCTACAGAATCCTGGTGTTCCTCTACTAATTTTTTAGCGTTGCAAAGTTGACAGATGTTATCCATTTTTCCGATTGCGACATGTTTTTGTTTGTTCTAATCTCTCGTCGGATCGTACTGGAATCCTTCATTTGCTGGGGTGTACTGTTTACTTGTCCTCGTTCTCACTTCTCGCAGGGTGATATTTCCGTGGCTGGCTTCAGTTCGCAGTCTTTTGTTATATGATTGTGTCGCCATTCTTGTTTCCTCAACGCGTTAATTTCGTTGTTGTCCGGTTTCTCTGCTTCTCGCGGTGCTCATTGTCGTTCTTTGGGAACTTAAACGTGCTTCGCGTTATCCTTATGTTTCGTTTTTTCTTTTTGTTTTTGCCGTTTTAATTCAGAACTGGCAAGATCTCCTCTTTTACTCTTCGGCGTTGTCTAAAATATAAATCAAATCAACTTTTTCCTAGCAAATGCACTTGGTACACTTCTCACACTTTACGTTCAGTCACTCTATCACTTTGATCACTCGCACTTCACTGTTTGTTTTTATTCACTCACTGCACTACTTCTTCGGTTGTTTCCTTTGTGCCGGCCGGAGTGGTCGAGCGGCTCTAGGCCGCTACGGTCGCAGGGTCAAATCCTGCCTTGGGCATGGATGTGTGTGATGTCCTATTCGTCACTGGTCAGAAACATACACTCCTACCAATGGGTAGACTCATCAGTCGCGAGTTCCAGAGTGTACCAAAAAGGCTTCGAATGGTCCACAATCTACCAGAACATTTCACAACACTCGACAGTGTTCCGAAATGTTCCACATGATTTAGGGCGTTCCTGGATGTTCCCAAATATTCTGGAATATTCCCGAATGTTACAGACTATTCTCGAACATTCCATAACTAGCCGGATCATTGTGGAACATTCCGGAACATTCTGTAAGGTTGTGGAATGCTCTTGAATAATCTCGAATGTTTTGGAATTTTCTCGAATACCATCGAATGTTCTACAAATTTCTAGAGAGTGAAACTTCCCAGCCTTTATATCTTCAAAATCACACCCTTCTTGTAAAAACGGGACCCTTCTTCATCGATGGGAGATAGAGTGCTGCCTGGCCATATAACTGATCATACCTAGATAAGGAATTCGAACGTTTACTGACTGCTATGTTAAACAGTGAAAGATTATCGAAATTATATGAGTGAACTCTCTGTTGACTGCTGTCTGCTAAAATCTAGCTTCGATCCGGAGTGCTTGATCAGACCATGTAATACCCTAATGAAGCTTATTTACAGTAACGAGCGAAAAGTTGGTTCGCCTAACTGTCAAGAAGCACTTTATTCAGCGATTCGAAAGATTATCACGTATTACTTGAGTATGAATCGTAAATACTAATATCAGAACCCAAACACATAAAATATGATTCTTTTTTTTCGTTAGTTCTGACTCGTGGCCCGTCTCGACTTCTTCACTTGTACCAACATCTTCCTGCCAGCGTAGCACTTATAAGGGCATAACATTATCTTTTACCTTTTCTATGTACTTCAATCTCTGTCTCTACGCCTATATCTTTTGGCCTTTATGGCCACTTCTGGGCATTATTTCTAGTATCTTAACAGATGACCTATGAGTCAATCCCTTCTATTGGTCAGTCTTCTCCACACTTTCCTTTTCTCACCGAGTCTGTGGAGTACCTCCTCACTTCTTATCAGTCAACGTAAGTTATAGTATATTTCTGTAGCACCACGTCTTTTCCTTACCGGTTTCCCTAAATCAGTGATTCATTTCCGTGCCATGCCTTGCTCCAGCTGAACATTCATCGCATTTTTTTCCCTTCAGTTAAGTCCATGTTTGGTACAGGTCAACTTCTTATTGTTCCCTCTTGCTTCATACACGTAATGTATATTACCAGTCGTAGCCTATGGCTTATACTAACATATCAGAGAATTCCAGTTTCTTGCACAACGGTTTTTCTAGTTGTATAACACCCACGAAAAATTGTCGTTTTTTTTGTCTTGCTGCCATTATCAAATTCAACATCAGAACTGCCTCTCTGGTACCTTCACGTTTCCTCAAGTCAAACATTGTCCTCTTACAGGTCTTCGATTTGCTTTTCCAACCCTGTTTATATTAGTTTCGTCCGAATTGATGCAGATTGGATGCTTGAGCTGTTAAGCTGATTTTGTGATAATTTAGTTTATTCAGTATTCAAAAAAAGTATTTGGGAAATCAGTTAACATCGTCAAAGTGTGGTATGACGAAATGTGTAGACACTGACGGCCACAGTGGAAGTTAGTCTGACACACAGGCAACAGCGGAGCATTGTTCCATGCTAGTTTCGTATTTACATTATTTAGAACAATACTATTTTCTATTTTTTTCAATGTCGTATCTCCCTGCCTTAGAAAATTATTATAAGTACATAATTATATTCCGCATATTCTCTTCCATTTTTTAATAAAAAGTGCATCTTAAATATGTTACACCCTCTGTTGACACTGAAATAGGATCTTTCTTCTTTTCCACAGTTCTTCCCAAATTAGATCGTACTTAGCCCACATTTTCTTTTTGTTAGAACAAAATAGTTTACTTGCCAGCTTCATTGAGTATAAAGTAACATTACATCCTTCACATATGCCTGAAACAGATGATACTTTTTCACACTTTTTCCTCTGAGAGATAACATGTAATTGACTTTATACAGAAATTCTGTACTTTAAAAAAAAAATAACAAACTAAAAGAATATTCAAGAAAAGTAAGTACAAGCTTAATCGTAAGCCTTGTGATACTTGTTACTGGTTGATTTGCTGCATTTTACTTCTAATTTAAATTTTTCGTATGCTGGAGGAAATCATTAAACATTTATTTTAATGACGGTAGTGACAATTCCTTTCTATTGACAGGATTTGACTGTATTTGTTCATCTTTCTCCGTCTTAATCTCAAGAAGGTTTCCAGTTATTTCATTTATTCATTTGTTTTCTTTCTTTATTGGCATTTAACCATCGCCGTAAGAGATTCATCTAAATTTGTTATTATATTCGTTGAATCAACCAAGCAACGTTTCTCTTTGTATGTAGGTTTGAGAATCACACAAAGTCTCAACACAATGCAAGTCAAGTTGTGACCGTTTTTACCACACGTTTTGGTTCCTGAAATGCTGCTTTTTTCAAAACCAAGTTATATTAAGGCCATCCTCCTCCTTCTGGGGCAAAGTGTAAATATAACCACATTCAATCACAAAGTGTTATTTGTGTTGCTGCATTGTTCCTGTCACTTACTGTAACACTTATGAACTCTTCTCTAGTCTCACCAGGGGTTCTGTATTTCTGCCGTAGATATTACAGTAAAATGCGGTAGTCACCTTCTGTCAGCTGCCAACGTTATCATTTTCAGTATAAATTTCTGAACCATTCCAGTATACAGTTATAATGTTTCTTAATTACGTAATTATTCGTGTGTAGACTTCATACTGTTTCTACATAGCAGGTATTGATTATCATGCTTCTTCATAGCGCTGTGGCGTGTAAAGGTGAAGATAGTTACTTTCTCTACTGCTATACTAACCGTTAAGGCAATTCGCTCACGAAGGTGGAATAGCTTCCATGCTATGCGAAGTTATCATTCACGTTTAATATTTTCCTCTAAAAGTAATAGAAAAGAAAATAGAGGAAAACTCTCTGCTTTTACATTAAGTTAGGTCAGTTATAGGATAGTCAAAACATTACAGTCAGATGACACACTAGACAGCGGGGCACATCTAATTGTTAAAACTTACTCGGACGTGTGTCTAGTGTGTTCGACAAAGTAAACTTTAGTGTTGCCGTGATCAGTCCTAAATTACAGCAAGCAGTACACACTGATGCCTAACGTGTTCAGATCCTTCTACATTTAACGTTTTCTTAAGTGCAATAAGCAGACCATTAAAAACACCCTGTACCGTAACACCACCTCGTGTGTACTTCATTTTTGGCACTACACATGATGGCAGGTGACGTTGCATAGGCATTCGCGAAACCTAAGTTTTCCATCACATTGGCACAAGGCACATTCACAATCTTTTCCAGTCATCCCCTGTCCAGTGGCCTTGCTCTTTATATGACACCAAGCGTTGCTTAACGCTGACTCCATAATTGTGTGTGTTCAACGAGGATTTTTTCGTTCGTTGTAGCCCCCCCCCTCCCCCTATTCTTTCCAACTCCGGAAGCGCAGTCATTGTGCTAGCTAGATTTCAGGGAACACTCTGGAACTCACTACTGATTTCTGCCGCTGATTTTATGCGTTCTTCTTACAACCACCCACAGCACTGCTCGACAGGTGTGCCTGGTTTCGGTTTAGGTGCGCTTGTTGCTTCCCGTATTGACTTCACAGTCACATCACCAACAGCCGACTTGGAGAGCTTTAGAAGGGTTCAGATGTCCCTAATGGATTTCTCGCGCAGTTGACATCCAATGATCAGTCCTCATTGAAGTCTTTGAGCTCTCCTGACATTCTTCTATTACTGCTTCTGTACTGAAAACGCAGTTATTATTCCTCCTCTACTATTCTTCCTAAAATTTGTTTCAATTATTGTTTGTTAGCCATATTAGATAAACCACAGCGTCGATAAGCCACAACTCTTCTCATTAGTATTACATCTTTCTCGATGTTAAACTTTGCCATTTGTTCAGATGCTACAAATTACTCAAATATCACTGTATAAAGCTGCAGTCGTCTCAGGATCAGAATTTACTCTGTCATCAGAAATGCTGAATAAATCATTACTATTCTGTATTTCTCTCTTGTTTATTTGATGCGAAGTTAGAGTCGATTTTCTGGAACATTTACCGAGCGAGGTGGCGCACTGGACTCGTATTCGGGAGGACAACTGTTCAAACCTGCGTCCGCCCATCCTGATTTAGGTTTTCCGTGATTTCCCTAAATCACTTCAAGCAAATACTGGAATGGCTCCTCTCTGAAAGAACACAGCCGACTTCCTTCCCCATCCTTCTCTAACCCGATGGGACCGATGATCTCGCTGTTTGATCCCTTCCCCCAAATCATCCCAATTAACCACAGTCTTCCATCTTGTTTCTATTCTGGTGTATGTGATATGGTCAGCTGTTCAAAAGCATCACGTGACTGACTAATTGTCCAATAGTATTCTCATATATATCTCTTGTTACTTTTTTCTGTTCAAAAAATGGTTCAAATGGCTCTGAGCACTATGGTACTTAACATCTGAGGTCATCAGTCCCCTACACTTAGAACTACTTAAACCTAACTAACTTAAGGACTTCACACACATCCATGCCCGAGGCAGGATTCGAACCTGCGACCGTAGCAGCCGCGCGGCTCCGGACTGGAGCGCCTAGAACCGCTCGGTCACCGCGGCCTGTTACTTTCTTCTGTAATGTCATTTTCTCATAATTGGGTAGTACGTGCATTTCATAGAGTTCTAACAACTCCTCATATTACTTTCAAGTTTCAGTATCTCCCATTGTTTTTTTTTTTTCTGATGGCATATCATCGAATTCCACAATTCAGATCAAATAATTTAGAGTTCTGTAAAACTATGGCCGTATTATTGGTTCATTTAGTTCTGACACACCGTGTTCGCCCTGGTGTCACTATTTTCGGCTTCTTATGAACCTTCTATGCACTCTTGCCATTTACACTCCCTTTCTTTCTGAAAAGATATTATGAATATTTGATATAGGTGACAATCAAATCTCCTTTCTCTTTGATCGCATGTCAGTTATGTGTGATTTAAGTTACTCATTTAACACTGTGTGAGATAAACCTAGCAATTGTTACTGTTGAATGTTTATTTTCCTTAAATCAATCGTGGCCGGCCGCGGTGGTCTAGCGGTTCTAGGCGCTCAGTCCGGAGCCGCGCGACTGCTACGGTCGCAGGTTCGAATCCTGCCTCAGGCGTGGATGTGTGTGATGTCCTTAGCTTAGTTAGGTTAAATTAGTTCTAAGTTCTAGGGGACTGATGACCATAGATGTTAAGTCCCATAGTGCTCAGAACCATTTGAACCATTTTTTAAATCAATCCATGACTGCTTACTGTAAGTAATTCGTAGCATTATTCATCTCCCATTCTGTACTAAATGATACATCCGCTATCTGAATGACGGAGTATTTTTAGTCGTCTATACCTATTACAAAATATCGTCTCATTGAGACATATGAAGAAAATTAGGAGGCGAATTTCCGGAATGAGGTGCTATTCTTCATTGCTCAGAGACAAGGTTTCACGTTATACAAAGATGCCAATGAATTTTCGACTAATACTCGATATATCTTTTCGTACCCCGTCAAAGAACTTGTTCCTCAATTTAACGTCTTAACATGTCTCACTGTGTCTCCTGTGTTTCACATTTCTTCATCGCAGCACACCCAATAGCAAACCGATAGCACGATCGAAGTTTTCCTTCCCCATTCGCAAATATTGTCGAAAAATATTTCAATATGGATTTTTGTTTGACCATTCTGTAAGGAACGTGTGATAATGTTATTTCGACAGATATCTGATGCTTTAGTAATTCCTTTAAGGGAAGAGTGATTGCTCCTCTGGAAATATAACATATTTAGCGCCAATATTCACACTCATATTCCAGCTAAACTTTAAGCGATAACAGTAGCCATACGTTATACCATTATACTGACAAAAGATCGAGAGGAGAATTTTTCATGAAGGGTACATTGTCGACATATGTTCTAACAGTTGCGTATATTTAGCTATCCATAAAATCAGCCGAAGAAAAATGAGCACCTTCACAATATTCGTATAGATGCAGAACAACCCTTTTAGTTTCTGCTTCATATCGAAAAGCGCCTGTTCGACTACAGAGTCAGATATTTTATGTTACAAGTGATTACTAAAATTCCTGAAATAGAGCTGAAGAAAAATTTAACTGTCGTGTCTGTTGCTTCTCAATTTCTCCATCTTTGTTGGAGACGGATAACTCGTTTAGTATGTCCATGCCAAGAAATTAGGGCTAGAATATGTGCCATCTGATATACAGTTTTGCATTCATTCATATGGTGTACAGTCTTTTTCTCACTAACACTATTAGCATCTTAAGACGTTAGTAATCATTTCAGTATTGCACCTCACCGACACACAGGAAATGCCATTTATCTGGACAGAAAACAGTCATTAAAGAAATTTTGTAGGTAATGATCATTTGCGAGAAGCAGGCAAAAGCTACGTTTGCTTAATGTGTTAAATATCCTGTAGCCCTGATTCATTAGACTGCAGCAAAATTTTATCAACTGCAAGAAGTATCATTTCCTTCTCTCTCTTCAATAGTGATCTAGTTTCTATAGATTGTTAGCAAGACCCACATCACTTATATATGTACTCAAGTCGTATTCTGACTCCTTGAAGACAGGTACCTTATTTATTCCTAAATATTTCAAAACACTGTGCTTCGCCTTTCGCGGCACATAATTATATATAAAGCTGCTTGCGTCACATTACTATCTGTATGGACCTGTAAGCAATATTTGACTATCTACTTTATTTGATGAATGACATTTTGAAATCACGAAGGCTGCTGTACTGATGAAATGGTATTTTATATCGCTACCGCCTAGAAATCACTACCTGGAAGATTTGTTATGACAGCCAGCGATTATTTACGTAGACAATTCTCTGATGGTTGTTGTTGTTGTGGTCTTCAGTCCTGAGACTGGTTTGATGCAGCTCTCCATCCTACTCTATCCTGGGCAAGCTTCTTCATATCCCAGTACCTACTGCAGCCTACATCCTTCTGAATCTGCTTAGTGTATTCATCTCTTGGTCTCCCTCCACGATTTTTACCATCCACCCTGCCCTCCAATACTGAATTGGTGATCCCTCGATGTCTCAGAACGTGTATTACCAACCGATCCCTTCTTCTAGTCAAGTTGTGCCACAAGCTCCTCTTCTCCCCAATTCTTTACAATACCTCCTCATTAGCTATGTGATCTACCCATCCTCTCTACTTCGACCATCATCAGTTATTTTGCTCCCCAAATAGCAAAACTCCTTTACTACTTTAAGTGTCTCATTTCCTAACCTAATTCCCTCAGCATCACCCGACTTAATTCGACTACATTCCATTATCCTAATTTTTCTTTTGTTGATGTTCATCTTATACCCTCCTTTCAAGACACTGTCCATTCTGTTCAACTGCTCTTCCAATTCCTATGTTGTCTCTGACAGAATTACAATGTCTTCGGTGAATCTCAACGTTTTTATTTCTTCTCCATGGACTTCAATACCTACTCCGAATTTTTCTTTTCTTTCCTTTACTGCTTGCTCAATATACAGATTGAGAGGCTACAACCATGTCTCACTCCCTTCCCAACCGCTGCTTCCCTTTCATGCCCCTCGACTCTTATAACTGCCATCTGGTTCCTGTACAAATTGTAAATAGCCTTTCGCTCCCTGTATTTTACACCTGCCACCTTTAGAATTTGAAAGAGAGTAATCCAGTCAACATTGTCAAAAGCTTTCTCTAAGTCTACAAATGCTAGAAATGTAGATTTGCCTTTCCTTAATCTATTTTCTAAGATAAGTCGTAGGGTTAGTATTGCCTCACGTGTTCCAACATTTCTATGGAATCCAAACTGATCTTCCCCGAGGTCGGCTTCTACCAGTTTTTCCATTCGTCTGTAAAGAATTCGCGGTAGTATTTTGCAGCTGTGACTTATTAAACTGATACTTCGGTAATTTTCACATCTGTCGACACCTGCTTTCTTTGGGATTGGTATTATTATATTCTTCTTGCTCACCAGACGGTAGAGTTTCGTCAGGACTGGCTCTCCCAAGGCTGTCAGTAGTCCTAATGGAATGTTGTCTACTCCGGGGGCCTTGTTTCGACTCAAGTCTTTCAGTGCTCTGTCAAACTCTTCACGCAGTATCATATCTCCCATTTCATCTTCATCTACATCCTCTTCCATTTCCATAATATTGTCCTCAACTACATCGCCCTTGTATAGATCCTCTATATACTCCTTCCACCTTGCTGCTTTCCCATCTTTGCTTAGAACTGGGTTTCCGTCTGATCTCTTGATATTCATACAAGTAGTTCTCTTTTCTCCAAAGGTCCCTTTAATTTTCCTGTAGGCGGTATCTATCTTACCCCCTAGTGAGATAAGCCTCTACATCCTTACATTTGTTTTCTAGCCATCCCTGCTTAGCCATTTTGCACTTCCTGTCGATCTCATTTTTGAGACGTTTGTATTTCTTTTTGCCTGCTTCAGTTACTGCATTTTTATATTTTCTCCTTTCATCAATTAAATTCAGTATTTCTTTTGTTACCCAAGAGTTTCTACTAGCCCTCGTCTTTTTACCTGTTTGATCCTTTGCTGCCTTCACTATTTCATCCTTCAAAGCTACCCATTCTTCTTCTACTGTATTTCTTTCCCCCATTCCTGTCAATTGTTCCCTTATAGTCTCCCTGAAACTCTGTACAACCACTGGTTCATTCAGTTTATCCAGGTCCCATCTCCTTAATTTCCCTCCTTTTTGCAGTTTCTTCAGTTTTAGTCTACAGTTCATAACCAATAGATTGTGGTAAGAGTCCACATCTTCACCTGGAATTGTCTTACAATTTAAAACCTGGTTCCTAAGTCTCTGTCTTACCATTATGTACTCTATCTGATACCTTTTAGTATCTCCAGGGTTCTTCCATGTTTACAACCTCCTTTCATGATTATTGCACCAAGTGTTAGCTATGATTAAGTTACGCTCTGTGCAAAATTCTACCGTGCGGCTTCCTCTTTCATTTCTTAGCCCCAATCCATATTCACCTTCTATGTTTCCTTCTCTCCCTTTTCCTATGCTCGAGTTCCAGTCACCCATGACTATTAAATTCTCGTCCCCCTTCACTGCCTGAATAATTTCTTTTATCCTCCTCATACATTTCATCAATTTCTTCATCATCTGCAGAGCTAGTTGGCATATAAACTTGTACTGCTGTGGTAGGCGTGGGCTTCGTGTCTATCTTGGCCTCAATAATGCGTTAACTATGCTGTTTGTAGTAGCTTACCCGCACTCCTATTTTTTATTCGTTATTTAACCTACTCCTGCATTACCCCTATTTGATTTGGTATTTATAACCCTGTATTCACCTGACCAAAAGTCTTGTTCCTCCTGCCACCGAACTTCACTAATTCCCACTATATCTATCTTTAACCTATCCATTTCCCGTTTTAAATTTTCTAACCTACCTGCCCGATCAAGGGATCTGACATTCCACGCTCCGATCCGTAGAACGCCAGTTTTCTTTCTCCTTATAACGACGTCCTGTTAAGTAGTCCCCGCCCGGATATTCGAATGGAGGACTATTTTACCTCCGGAATATTTTACCCAAGAGGAATCCATCATCATTTAATCGTACAGTAAAGCTGCATGCCCTCGGGAAAAATTACGGCCGTAGTTTCCCCTTGCTTTCATCCGTTCGCACTACCAGAACAGCAAGGCCGTTTTTGTTAGTGTTACAAGGCCAGATCCAGACCGTTGCCCCTGCAACTGCTGAAAAGGCTGCTGCCCCTCTTCAGGAACCATACGTTTGTCTGGCCTCTCAACAGATACCCCTCCGTTGTGGTTGCACCTACGGTACGGCTATCTGTATCGTTGAGGCACGCAAGCATCCCCATGGTTATATGCATAAATATACACTGAGGTTACAATCAGAACATTTAAGTACAGGTTTGTCACGTCAAAATATGTAGTTAACATACAAGGATGAGGACATTTAGGATCTCTGTACAAGAACAGATGCCCTTCATATACGTGTCCAATACACATCTGAAGTGTCGACTGAAAATGTGTGACAGGATCGGAGCTTGTGAGCAGTCACTTATCCAAGCATGCCTCGTTGCTTCAACCAATTTCTCAGTACAATTTTATGCTCCTTCCAGAACGATGAACATTTGTATACAGAATTTCAGAGTGTCAGGTAACTGGATGATTTCCCATTTATCGGACTTTTTAAAGAAACGTTTATTTGAAACATAAAAACCAAAAATACGTATCACAAGAGTCGCAACTGTAGTAACCGCAATAATATATTGCTGAAATAACCATTCATAACTCGACAATTTGGGTCAGCGAAGGGGACGTATCTGGTTTGGCTGGTCGTAAGCCCACAGCTCAGGAGATCCTAGTTCCTGTTTTGGACCAGGCACAAATTGCAATGGTCACCTCATATCAGTGAGGTTACTATGATAAAAAGGATTCTCAAACACGTTCTTGATTCCTTCAGACTTATAAATTTACGTATAAAGCTGTCGTGTAATAAGTACACTGCTCAAAATAATTCGGGGTCAGGCGATATATAATATGCAATAGACATATGGTCACGTGTTTAATTCAGATATCGGCTACATTTGCAATTTGTGTGTGATACAGGACGATATTTTGCTGTCTCAGCTCTTTACACTGCGTTTACCTAGAGCGAGGCACCATGGGGCTACCATAACAGTGAATCAGTCATTCTCGTTGCCTCTAATACGGTGTTTGATCACCTCGGACGGCCAGTACAGTTGCACATCTCCGCGACATGGACAGAATGAGGTTATCAATGAGTTCTTGACGGATATTTGGCCATTCTTCCAACAGTCCAGCTCTGCAACCGTTGTGGAAGGTGCTGGTCTGGCTGCAATGCGTCTGCTAAGTGCATCCCAGACGTGGTCAATCGGGTTTTAATACGGTGAACAAGCTGGCCATTCCATTCGTTCAGTTCCCTCAGCTTCAAGCATGTTTTCCATCAGTGCAGTTCTGTGGGGACGAGCATTATCGTCTACCAGAAGGAATCCAACTCCTATGGCACCAGCGTAGGGCACAATAAAAGGTCGAAGGTCTTTATACCTCTGAACTGTCAAAGAGCCATTATGAACGGCATAAAGGTCGGTACGTCCGCCAATACTGACTCCAGTCCACATCATTCGTCCACCAGCGTGATATGATGATATTTCCTGCACACAAGCAGGATTTTTCCGAGTTCCAGAATTTGCTACAGCTGAGGGAAAGACGATTGTCCGGCAGAACACAAAATCTTGACTCATCTGTGAATCCTGATGATCCTCCGCCCAGTTTCTGCGGGCTAAACGGTGTCTTGTTTTAATGGGACACTCACCATAGAGGCCACATTTCCGAAGGCGATTTCGGAATGTTTGCGTTGATATTGCGTGTCCTGTTGCTGCCTGGAAGGTGTGTTGCAGCTGAGTTGCATTCAGCCTCCTGTCTCGACGGGCTGCTAACCGGAGACAACGGTCATATCTTGCTGATGTTTCCCGTGTACGACCTCGTCCTTGCCTTCTTTTACCGGTTACTGTTATCTGAAATCGCGTCCAGGTCCTCGAAATTACATTTTTGGACACTGCAATCGCTGCAGCCACCTCCCTCTGTGTCTGATTCCAACCGTCATATGGCTCTCCATGCCATAGTTTCGGGTAAGTCACGTTGTTGTTGCATTGCACTACCTGCTCACTACACTATCTGAACCCAACTGCTTTTGTAATTCGTTCGGCAGAATAAACACAGGTCAACAATTACCTCCTCTGCAGCAACTTTCCGTTATTACCACTACCTTGGTGACCGTAATGTTATTGTCTGCACTCCGTAGAACCGACAGAACGACGTCGAACCATTTTAGTTCATTCTACCGATGACAATACTTCAGAACCAAGATATCTCAACTGATCCCGTAATTGTTTGACCAGACTATTATTTTAGATTTGTTGCTGAAAACGTCGTCCGTTTCCATTAACGTTCAACTGACATCTAGGTGCTAATAATTGTCTCGCACTCTAACCAAACTGGTTGTTCACAAATAATGGTTGCAGCTTCAGCTATTCTTCTGGAGCGTCTTTCAGTGTCTTCTTCAACAAACACTTCATCTTCCCCCACAAAAGAAATCTGTAGAAATGAGGTCTGAAGGCTGCAATTCAGGCCCACCCCTCTCAATACAGGAACTGAGGAAAACGTTGTCTGAATGTGCACAAAAATCAACGGAGTAGTGTGGAAGGGGCAAAAGACAACGTCAGCAACATCTGTAAAACAATGTCCATCACACTGCAGTTTCAACACTGTTCCTGAGAATCACTAGTGTCAAAACCTTCGTGGACTCCTAGCGGGGATACGGTGCACCTGGGGCTGTTTTTTGTCACGTAAGAAAAGTATTTCGTTTCCTTTAAACACACTAGAATTTGGTACAAGTACTTTTCACTGCCTCTACAAGTATGAGAATATGTCTTTTCTTTATTCGGATGAACTACTAATCACACTCCGTTCGCTGTAAATACAGCTACAAAAATATACATAATACGTATGCGGCAGTTTGAGATCCCAATGACACAATTACTTTTTATGACATTTGCGATTGCTATAACGTTGTTGTTAGGACACAGTTATGCCGTTGATTGATACTGTAATGTTTGCCTCTGCTATGAAGAAAATCCCTTACATTTTTACTTTAAACGACGAGGTAGGCGCTCCGAATAACATAGACTAATCGATAAAAGAAAGCGCCTTTGCTCTGATAAAATCACCAACGCAGTGTATACCAAATGTAATATCCAAATAACAGTCGACTGCAGGGTTATTGATATTTTATTTCCAGGCAGTAAGTTCCTTCTCTGTGCGTCCGGAGAATAGCCTGTTGGTTCCGGTGCAATTTTAACACTAATTATCTTCCTAGATTTGTATACTCGTTACTTACCAGTGTGCGAAAGGGCAATCAGAGGACTACGTTCGAATCACAGTTTTTGTTCTTTCTTCTTTTCTTTCCTTCAAGTATGCTTTCATCTATTCACTATGTTTCTTCTTTCTGTCTTCAGACCATTTTGAACCAGTCTTTCTCGCTACCCCACCTTGGAATCGTTCAATTTTCAACACTTTTTCCCGAAAGGCGTCTCTGTTGTTTATATTTTTTTGTTTTTATTTTTGTTTCTTTCTAAATCCCTTTTTACTTCGTTGACCCAGCCCGTTTTGCTCTTCTTTCCCCACAGATATTTGAAAACCTTATTAGTTAATCTACTGCCTCGCATTCTAAATAACTGTCCAAAAATCAAGAGTCTTATTTTTCTCATCGCGTATGTGAAATTTCTATATGTCAGTATATTTCAGCATTACTTCGTAATTTCCAACCTTCTGCTGTGTTTCGTGGTCCTAATATTTTAGTTATAATTCGCCCTTCCAGTGCTTCTAATTTAACTAAATTAGAGTGTAATGCCAGACATTCGCTTACATTTAGGCGTTCCGGCTTCACTACCGTGTTTTAAGGTCTTATTTTTGTATTTTTTGATAGGTACTATTTGTTCTAGAGGTCTTTGGTGATAGCGTATGTTCTCCCCATTTTTGGCAAACTTTCTTCTGTTTCAGATTTTTCCAAAGCATTTTCTTGGGTTATCTCCCCTAGATATTTGAATTTTTTTGCCTTCTCCATTTGGCCAATATCTGTTTTCAGGAAAGCTGGGGCATTCTTATCGTTTGTTTTTTCTGCAGAAACTCTCGATCCAGCTCTTCTGGCTATTTCTTCCAGGAGATTTATTTTTTTTTTAATAGCAGATGCCACATTTTCGGGAGGTATAGCAAAATCGTCTGCAAAACGCTGGCAATTTCGATTTTCTTTCTTCCTCATTCTAACCTTATAGACGAGATTTTGAATTCAGTAATTTTTTCGTGCCAAATTATCACTACTTTCTCTAACACACCATTAAAAATAATTACAGACAGCCATCACCTTGCCGTACATTTGTTTTTATTTTGAAAGGCTGTGAAATTTCCCCCATAAACTTTACTTTACAGAGTGTGTCTATAAGTGTTTTTTTAAACATTAGGTTTGTCAGTTTGGACTTTACAGCTAATTCTCGAATTATTTTATCTATAGTTTCTCTGATAACAGAATCAAAAATCTATTTGAAATCCACACACATAACTACAATGTCGTTTGAACTATAATCTGTGGCGAATTACTGAATAGAGATTAAGTATATGAGCATGAACTTCCTTTCCTAAGACCACTTTGATATTCACGTAAATGACTGTCAAGTGTTGTTTCATTTCTACTTAATAAAATCTTGGAAAATACTTCATACGTTACTGGCAGTAAAGGCAGTCCTCGTAGTTGTTTACATCTTGTTTATTTCCTCTTTTTTCTGGGGTGAATAAATCAAGGCAATTTTCCATTCTTCTGGGGTGTTTTCTGTTTTCCAGTTTTCTTCAAAGAGCAAAATTAGCTCCTTTGCTATGTTTGGCAAGGGCCAATTCGAAAATTCAGCTGTGATAGAATCTTCTCCACTGGCTTTGTTATTTTTGAGGGTCTTATTTATTTCTTCAATTTCTTCTATAATTAGTGGAAAATCTGCTCCAAATTTTCGTTAATATCTGAGAATCCCAATTTATGATTTGGTTAAGGACAGTTCAGAAACTGGTGAAAATATCTTGCTAGGATTTCACAATTTTCAGTATTGCTTAACGCTATTTTACCGTTTACATTTTTCAAACAGACCTTAGGCGCTTCAAACCCCTTTCATTTGTTGTTGAAAGTTTGATAAAAGTCATGAGTATTACTTTTTTGAAAATTTTTGTCTATTTCCAGAAGTTTCTCTTTTTCAAATGCTCGTGAGGTGTTTCTGATTAATCTAGCTGTTTCCTTTCTTTGTTGTTTAAACTGATTATCATTTTCTATTTTCTTTGAGCATTTCCATTACCATTTTTTAGTCCTCTCTGGTATGGATTCTTTGCGTATTTCATTCCACCGTATTTTCTTTTATTTTCTATTGACCCAAACGTTTTCTGTGGAGCATTATTACCGTTTCGGATATTCCTTGCCAGTTTTCATGATTCGCCACTTTAATTTCGTCTTGACAGTTTTTAATTGATTTCCTGTTATTTTCTTTGTTCTTTATTACGTAGGGGTTTGACTTGGATTTTAGAGAGGTAATGACCAGAATCTTCACTAGACATTCACATTCATAATTTCCATTGTACTGTTTCGCGAAATAGTCACATGATCCTACGGAAATTTTCTTAACACTGGGTTGCGAGATGTCCACGCTTTAGTTTTTATTGGGAGTTTCCTGTAGAAGGCTGACATTATTTTAAGGTAAGAGCTTCGACACAAACTGCTAAGCCTCATACCATTTGTGGTGGTTCTCCTATAAGCTGGGTGTTGTCCTTCTACATTTCTAAGTTTCTTGTCTCTGCCCATTTGTGCATTGAAGTCGCCTAGTAGTAGTATGGTATTCATCTTTGGAATTTTAAATATTTCAGTTTCTAAATGATCCCAGAGTTCCTCTTTTTGGTGGTTTATTCCTGTTGTCTTCATTTATTGGTGCAGGGCAAGTAACAATTGAGTAATCCTGTTTTTGCATTTCACTGACAGGAAATATACTTTCTCTGAGGTGAATTTAAATTCTGTAATATTTTATATTATACTATTATGAACATAGAAAGTTGTATCCAATAATGGCATCTGATTCATAATTCTAATTGCTGGTTTGCCTTTGAAGATTATGTGGTTACAAGTATCTACTACATTTTCATCTAGGAAACTTGTTTCTTGAAGTGCTAAAATTTGAATTTTGTTTTCCCCTAGCACTATTTTTAGTTATTTTTGTTTATCAGTGTTGATTATAGAGTTTACATTTAAAACGCCTAGAAAAAATTCCTTCTTGAATTTTATTTTGGAATAACTCCAAGGTTGCTCCGATTCAACCTTCTGACTGCAGTCGTTGGGACTTTCCAGAAAACTTGGCCCCAATGCATTGCATGCTGCAACAGTGGATTTCTCTCTCTAGTTACCACCTGCGATAGTGCGTTCATTTTGCTGACTTTCCATACTCCAATTGAAATTGTATTACATAGACCAAAATTTGATTTTTTGCTCATGGTTTACTCCATTACGCTCTCTCTCTCTCTCTCTCTCTACACTCCTGGAAATTGAAATAAGAACACCGTGAATTCATTGTCCCAGGAAGGGTAAACTTTATTGACACATTCCTGGGGTCAGATACATCACATGATCACACTGACAGAACCACAGGCACATAGACACAGGCAACAGAGCATGCACAATGTCGGCACTAGTACAGTGTATATCCACCTTTCGCAGCAATGCAGGCTGCTATTCTCCCATGGAGACGATCGTAGAGATGCTGGATGTAGTCCTGTGGAACGGCTTGCCATGCCATTTCCACCTGGCGCCTCAGTTGGATCAGTGTTCGTGCTGGACGTGCAGACCGCGTGAGACGACGCTTCATGCAGTCCCAAACATTCTCAATGGGGGACAGATCCGGAGATCTTGCTGGCCAGGGTAGTTGACTTACACCTTCTAGAGCACGTTGGGTGGCACGGGATACATGCGGACGTGCATTGTCCTGTTGGAACAGCAAGTTCCCTTGCCGGTCTATGAACGGTAGAACGATGGGTTCGATGACGGTTTGGATGTACCGTGCACTATTCAGTGTCCCCTCGACGATCACCAGTGGTGTACGGCCAGTGTAGGAGATCGCTCCCCACACCATGATGCCGGGTGTTGGCCCTGTGTGCCTCGGTCGTATGCAGTCCTGATTGTGGCGCTCACCTGCACGGCGCCAAACAAGCATACGACCATCATTGACACCAAGGCAGAAGCGACTCTCATCGCTGAAGACGACACGTCTCCATTCGTCCCTCCATTCACGCCTGTCGCGACACCACTAGAGGCGGGCTGCACGATGTTGGGGCGTGAGCGGAAGACGGCCTAACGGTGTGCGGGACCGTAGCCCAGCTTCATGGAGACGGTTGCGAATGGTCCTCGCCGATACCCCAGGGGCAACAGTGTCCCTAATTTGCTGGGAAGTGGCGGTGCGGTCCCCTACGGCACTGCGTAGGATCCTACGGTCTTGGCGTGCATTCGTGCGTCGCTGTGGTCCGGTCCCAGGTCGACGGGCACGTGCACCTTCCGCCGACCACTGGCGACAACATCGATGTACTGTGGAGACCTCACGCCCCACGTGTTGAGCAATTCGGTGGTACGTCCACCCGGCCTCCCGCATGCCCACTATACGCCCTCGCTCAAAGTCCGTCAACTGCACATACGGTTCACGTCCACGCTGTCGCGGCATGCTACCAGTGTTAAAGACTGCGATGGAGCTCCGTATGCCACGGCAAACTGGCCGACACTGACGGCGGCGGTGCACAAATGCTGCGCAGCTAGCGCCATTCGACGGGCAACACCGCTGTTCCTGGTGTGTCCGCTGTGCCGTGCGTATGATCATTGCTTGTACAGCCCTCTCGCAGTGTCCGGAGCAAGTATGGTGGGTCTGACACACCGGTGTCAATGTGTTATTTTTCCATTTCCAGGAGTATATATATATATATATATATATATATATATATATATATATATATATATATATATATATATATATATTAATTGACGTATTGACAGTTGGAAGCTGTGACCTTTCTAAGTGTTTATATGATAATTTATTGCATCACAATGGCAAGTAATTACCGTCTGCAACTGTCTGTAATCCACTAAAGAGCTTTGCACAGATATATAAACCAATATAGTTAGGCACGTTAAATATTCTGAAGCCATTTAACAGAAATCATTTATCATTTCATTGAATGTACAACAGAACTTGTCATGATTGCCACTCTTTTAAAGATTCTTTGCTAAGCGAAAGAAGTAAAATACAAATACCGTATTTTCCTTTTAAATGTCAAACTGAGTTGGAGGAAACATCAGGACATTGGACTCTCACTCCTGAAGGACAATTTCTAAGACATCCACCTATGAATTTTGATCTGAGATTTAAGTCTAAAGTTGATGACGTTTTCTTCTGAATGATCTGTTTGACGAATTTGTAGCTGAATGATGTAGCCCAAAGCCGTGAGGAAGAATAGTGGGGAAAACAACAGTGCTACACGTAATGAAGAGCTGGCTTCGACTAGGAAACGAACGATGAAATATTCTTAATCGTGTCTTGTCGTTTCTTCGTGGTTAATTATGTGATAGCTAGATTAAACTTTCTGTATAAGAGAACCATGCATGGAGATTGTGGAATTCCACATCGTGTAACATACATCAAAAGAATTTAATGAAGTATAATATAGAAGATCATTAGTTGATTACACCTTCCTAGATAAGGGATAAATCAGTCACACATGTTAACAATTATATTAAAATTCGTGACCTCTCTATCAGAATGGTGTCACTGACGCGTTCTAAGTAAATCGCGGTGGTTCGCATCTGGTGGAACACGTAATTAAATAGGGGCTTCAGTGGTTTTCATCGTACACAACCATACATTTATATGATGCATATTTTATTTATGTGCACAGAAATTCTAATTTTATATTGCAAAACAGTCTCTGGAGGTTATTTTACATGTATTAAGTCCGAAAGTGGCAAAAGTTGTTATAAACCGAAATACAATTCAAGTATTTGAGACTGGATGTATCAAATGATAAAGTGTGTATATTTCGGACCGATGCAATTGCTTCTTATTGAGCTAAGACTACAACGTAGTTGCTGTGGAATTCACTTCTGAGACCGGTTTGCTGCAGTTCTCTCTGTCTATATTACGAAAATCTTTTCATCTCTAGGGAAACACTTGCAGCTTAACAAAAATTGCGTTTATTCTGCAGCACAAAAACAGTTTCACATAAAGTCAATACTGAGTAAGTAGCTGTTTCGTAAGCTGAAGCTAAATAATTCCAGATGCTTGAAATGCAAAAATCAGTAACTGCAGCTGTCAAAGCATTTGACTTCATTGAATAAAGATCCCGAAAAATCATATAATTTCAGTTCAGTTTGTTGAAGAACGTCTAGTCGACTACTTCATGTCACATACGCGTGTTTGACATGTGGTATGTAACTGGTACGTGATACGCGTGAGTGCTATATTTTGTAAGATGTCGTGTTTTTGTCTACTCAGCAGCCAATATCAAAGAATGTGGTCTTTCCATATCCCAGAAAAATATTAAACCCATAAGATATCATTAAGATATTAGCTGTGCAAATACAGAGAGCCGGTACTGAACACAGTGGTAATTGTCGCTATTGGGTGCCTTGCTTCCAGGATTTCTTGAGAAAGTCTTTATTGCGCAGCCAGTCTGGAACACAATTAATCGGCTCTTATGCGTCCATTTTGTCATAGCTTATGCTTCGTAGCAGTGTCTTTTACAATAAACGAAATTTAAACAATATTACAAGTAATTTTTACAATATCGAAAGTGTAATATAGAAGGGAGGGAGCTATAATTTCGTGTGGGGCAGTTTGTTGTTTTTCTTATTCTGTTTCAAGCAATAGTCGAGTTTGTATATAAATTCTGTGTTTTTAGTTTAGAAGCGGGTATGGTGCATGCAATTTGTCTCCGATCAGTGTATCACTAGGGGTATTTTATTCAATTTAGCTTCCAGTTTAATATCTATTCCATCTTATTTTTCTTCTCGTACTGTGTAACAGTTGGTGCGAGATTGTGTCGTTAATCCAATTTTGAGTTTCACAACAGCTTCACCTTTTTATTCAGTTCGGTTCATCAGCTCCCCAGTCCTCAAACAGACCAAACATCGCTTATTATTCAGAATTCTTCATCTAAAATAAATCATTTACCGTTATCTTAGATGTAAATGTAGCTACACGTATTTGAGGACCTCTGTATATTTGTATGTGTTTAATAGATATCATTTCACACTGGAGTCTTATTACTTAGGTAAAATATTGTAACTGTTTTAGACCAGAATCCTTCTTCTTCCTCTTCCGTTTGTGGTTCCATGATCGTGCCCATTGCTTCAGCTATAATGAGTTCATCAACGCATGTTCTTTTTCTTTGTAAAATATCATTTTCTGTTTAATGTCGATGGGATATCATATCACATTAATACACACTGAGTTCCAATTCGTTCATTTATTTTTTTTTTAAGCGACATGTTGCTTTGATTAGCACAATTGCGTAATATTATACATTTAAGTAACTTATAAATCATATTTTATTCTTTTGTGTAATTTTTCTCGAGATTTCACGTTAACAGTTGACTGGTTGCCTCCTACGTAATGAGAAAACACACGAAGTACGTCAACACAACAATGCAAATCGAAATTGCAAGTTTGTACACGTCCTTCAGACAAAAACCTTTCACAAGACATTTGTCGCAGCGAAAGGTACGGTAGTTGCATTCGTTCTGAGATACGTAAGATAATTCTGAGTAGCAAAACGGGATAATAAGTATCAGAAATGGTGCAGCACAGAAGGAACCAATCAAGAGAGCTGAATTAAATAAGTGCGACGAAAGAGGAATGCCAATGAAGGTGGCTAAAGTTACTTGACAAATGGAATTGTTAAGAGATGCCGAAAAGAAACTAAACTGTGAAAAAGTGAAATGGCAATAGTCTATGCATGTGCTTCAGACAAGATTCTTGGAAAGCAACTGGATAAATTGGTGTTAACTGATGGCTCATTTTGTAGCAAAATATACCAACACTTTCGTTATTCTCATCGGTTCCTCTATCACTGGTGTTAATTTCAAGAATAAATTTCATTAGTAAGAAACTCAAGTGATAAACTTGAAACTCAAGTGATCCTTTGTCCTCGGCATGCACCTCTTAGGTTGTTCTTCACAGACCAATGGATCTTCTTTGCTTCTTCAAACTGCGTTCAAGACTATTTCTACCCCGCGGAAGAAATAAATCGCTTTACTGAATCTCCTACTTTCTGTATTCCCATTAGTGAAAATTTGAAATACGTTATCTGCAAGCAGTTCTTTAAAATTATGCCGGAGACATTCATTGATTCACAGTTATTCGTCACCAAGTTTATATTATTCTCTGGTTTATAGCACGAGTAAAATATGATGAAAGAGAAACACAAAAGAAATACGGCCAAGATTGCGTTACAAACGCAGTTCCTCAGAGAAACCGTAAAGGAAGTATTTTGTGAAAACATGGAATCACAGTATTCTATGCACGTGCTACAGACAAAAATCTTTCAGAATAATTTTGCTGTAGCGAAAGATACAGTACTTATGTTCTTTCTGATATACGGAAGAATAGTTTGAGTACTAAAGAGGATTTATATGTAAAAGAGACGGCGCAACACATGAAGAAGGTATCAAGATGGTTGAATGAAATAATTACACAGTATATCGAAGGCGACACTGACGCTGGACAATAACTAATGGATGAGAATATCAGAAGCTGCCAAAGCACCAATGATATAGAAAACAAGCGCACTGTATAGAGTTATTCCAGCAGTTCATAGTACACACAGGCTTACTGGATTCGCACGCATTCATTCGACAGATATGTATCACTCTCTGGAAATTATGTTGACTGGTGTATCGCAGCAGCATGCAAGAGCTACTATGAAACATTACTCCGTCAGATACGACAACTGGTCTTGCCTCACACGGCTAAATTATACTCCATCACTTCATCAGTCAATGTCCACCCGGAATTTGTTTACATACTGTGCGTCCAGGTGAAAATCTTGTTTCATACTAATCTCTAACATTATGACATTTAATGTCATGCAGAATTATTTAATTTACCAATGCATTACGAAATAAAGCTAATCTTGGGATGTTCTAAATTAATTTTTCAGTACAAATTTTTTCTCTGGTGGATGATAAGTAACATTTTTCGTTTTCTTGTTCAGGTAGGCTTATTTTGTGTTCTGTGCACTCATAAAATTTGGTAACCTTACTTTCCAAGAGACACTATAAAAGTTTTAATTCATTCTTTTTGAATTAAGTCAATGATGAACCGCTAAGTACATATATATACATATGCAACATAGCTAATAATTTATGGCTTCAGAAAAGCAGTTGTGCATTAAAAAGCGTGTGCATAGTAGCATACTTAAGGTGATTGTCATTATTACTGGTAGAGACAATATTTAATGAATATTTCAAGGAAATATTAGTAGCTTCCCAGTCGCTGTGGTGTCTTCTATAATGCAGTATATTACATTCAAGAAGACGGATAAGCGATGGAACAAATTATGTACGTAGTAAAGTAACAGTATAAAATTATTTACTCGCCTCTGAGATCACCTGACGTCGCCCATCATTTCCACCTTCGTTTTACCATGAGACATGCGCTATACTTGCGCTATACAACCCATGTAGATAGCAGATAGCTTCCAGACCTCTTACTATCAACAGTCTATCGCCAAAATAGCCGTATTGCTCAATGACTAACATTTTAAGACATTAACATCAGAAAATGTTGCCCACTGTAGAGCAGAATCCTCTCCCTTTGTGATAACATCCGTGACAAAGGTTATAAACAACGAGTATTTCAAACCAAAGAGAAGAATGTCTCACACATACAGTTCTGGGATACTGTAATGATATACTTAAACTGAACACGTCATGTTATAGATAACACTCAATTATTAGCAAAAAAAGAAAAATTGGGTTTATTCCTTATGTATAAATGTCATCTCACAGACTTCTCCAGACACTTTGCAGATTTTCGTTAGCGTATGTTATTAGATATGAATTCGAAAGTTGAAAGATGTGCCCCAAGCGATTATCACGAAATATGATAGTCATAATTGTCAATATTTTATTATTTTTTATATCTTCTAATTCTGCTTTCTATGTGTCACATTATTCTGTAGTTTCGTTATACCATACATACACAGAATAGCTAATTGTTTAATACAGCTGAATTTCTGCTTATATACGCTCAAAATGTTTCATCTAATTGTATAAGTCATTATAAATAAAATTTTGTTTCACTAAATTATACTAAAGGGATTTGTTTCTCCCGAAACAATACTTCATAGTTTAAGTAGCCAAGTGGATGCAAATATTCAAATTTTTGGTAGTCCCTTCATCATTTATCATACCTAGGCTTACCTTGATACTAGGTCATTTACGTTCTGCCCTTCACCGTATTTTTATCCTTTCCTGCTCACTATGGCTTGCCATCACTATTCTATTTACCATTGGGCATAATTCTTCACAAATGAATAAGCCCGTCACAATGTTCAGGCTTTATTTGCATTTTTCTTAAGAATAAAAATGTTCCCGCTCTTATAAATGTTTCAAACAACATCATACCTGCAGTAAATTTCTGCGCTTTTTCTGCATTATCCACCACTTTTTCCATTTCATGACCAGATTTCCAGATACTCGTATTCAGATATATTTTCTTCTCGCTAAGAAAACCAGCTATTGTTGGGATCTTGGTAATTCTTTCGTTTCTAAACCCGATATTACTGACTGATATCGACGACACGTTAAACTTCAAGCACCCTTCCTCTATCTTTCTTCTTTCAGTAAAATCCAGCCTGTAGAGATTTCTGTTGACGAACTCTAAAATAGCGCATTTCTTTAAATTTTGTTTGACTGAAATAAAAAATTGAAACGAGCAAGGAAGCAAGGAGTTTCCAAATTAGCGTTTTCCATCTTTCCCTAAAGCGCTCAGATGGATGGTAAAATGGTTCATTTGGAAAGGACTTGTTCGATTTCTTTCGTCATCCTCACACAATCTTTAGTCTCTAATGATCTCAGTGTAGACTGTTGACTTTTTTTACTTACTGAAACTTAGAAAAACTGTTTTTCGGTGTTCAGTTTCTGTCTGGTCCTGGATAATATGACAGAATATTTGATGCTATAAGTGATACTAAAATCTGCAACTAACGTGTTTTTTTAGTAAATGGTCTGACATCATGGACTTTGTTTTGACTAGATATGTATTCACAGTTCTGTTGTACAGCTTCACTAAATATTCCACTCATCTCTCCTCAGAAAACCGCAAGATGACTATGTCTAAACATGCGAGCAACAGATTTGTAACTGTTTTTGTTGTTTTTATAGGTGTTGATCTTCGGCTTACCAAGTGCAAGAAAGAATAGCGATTAATACTTCGTCTAGAGAACGGTAATTAGTGCTGGAGCGCTAGGAATGGGAGTAAAGCGTTTGTTATTTTTCTTGCACTTATTTCTAAATTCCCCAAATTCTTAACCAGTTGCTTCAAGAGAGCATTTTTGATTTTGTTAAAGTACGTCTTGTCTTTAAGGCACTGATCTTCATATATCTTCGTAGGTGGTATGAATATCAGCGGAACGCCCGTATTGTGGTCGGAATCGACAGCTACTTCACTAAATGTATACACTCGCCTTAGTGCTTTACTACATATAGATTTTGCCATAAAATCTTTTACCTCAAATCGTAGCGTTTTCTACATAATATGTGGTACAACTTCCTGTATATGTGTGAGTCGTGGTGTCGCTCAAAAACTTTGTTCTCGAAAGATACTTTATTCGATCATTAGATTTTCTATCATATTGCACACACGAATTCCCAAGTAAGTGGCAACCATTTCCGGTCTGAAATCTCTAATAGTATAATATAAACGTGGTTGGTGTTGACTTCAAAGAACAGCGTCGTGGAAGATACTGTTTTTGTGTTTAAATCTGAAATGGTTTGCAACAATCACACAAAACTGTAATACGATTACAAAACAGTCCCTTCGAGATACTAATTAAGGCTCTAATTATTGTTGTATCAGTTCTATAGTTATTCTGGACTGTTTATAAGTTTAGAATGATCCAATTAATGCAAAGATATTTGGAAAGCTGAAATTTTTCTGCGCTACACAATATGACATTCCCCTGTGTCAGCGTTATGAAGTATGTGCAAATGTTACATCGCGAACAGAAGTGGAAACGAGTTTCAAGAATTTATTGAACTTTCTTCGAAAGAAATACTCATGCTAGTTTTTAGCAGTCACTATGGGGGTATTTAGCTCTACATCTTTAATCTGTTTATGGTGAATAACAATATGATGATGCAAGTCTGCCTTTGCAAAAATGAAACATGTTTCCCTCTGCCTTTGATTTATATATGTTTAGACTCATCTACGTCAGTCTCGGTGACTATTCTTCCTTGTAATGCCATACATTTTATCTTTCTTCGGATGTTACGTAGGATATGGAATGATGAAAGTTGTGTGTTTTCAGAGGGAAAGGCCAATTGTAAATTGAATTAAAACTCTTCCTTTCTTCCGTTGCCCTTTAGCTCAGCGCACATGTAGATAGATAATATGAACAATTACTTCAGAACTCAAGTCTTTAATCTTCCTGCATCTGTTTCACGATCTCGAGACGATGACGTATTGCCCTGATAATAATAAGAAGTAACGAACGGAGTGTAATGCCGAATTCATATCTTTTCGCATAAAACAGACTGATGCAACATTGGACTGATGATTAATTGGAAACGGCATCAATTTAAAAGTCACCGACTACCACAAAAAATGAGTAGATCTGCTGAAAACATTCGGAACCTTCGAAGCTATGGATACGATACCGTTTTACTGCATAGATCCTTGCGACCAGAATCAGTAAACGTAAAAGTTTCCGGTTCTGCCTACAGGAAGAAAACCGTAACCGCGACAGAAAGGTCAGTTTTGTCCAGGATACTTATTTTATACCCAGAAGACTTTTAGGGTAATTTGGAACCGGTTGTTTGTGGGTCTTCACTTTGCTGACCGTTAGCAATCTCCCAAGGCTTCGCTGTGCCCACCGATAACTTTGTTTCATCTTAGGCGTCACCCCAGGGCCAAATTTTCAGCTGGAACATGCATACTGTGTTTGCGATGTATTGAGAATGTTTATATGTGTAAGGCTTTATGTCTACAGTATGGAATGTACTATCCCCAACCACAGTTTACCCAACAAGATGAAAATGTATTGCATAAAAGAGGCTTATATTCTACTACTTAACTCAGAGTTCTTATTCCATACTGAAATAATGCTCTAAAGGTAATTGTGGCAAGTCACGTCTTTAATAGTAGTCTATAATTTATATAACTAAGAATACAAGCTGTGACATGACAATATTCATATGACAACGTCGTTTACTCTTGGACATATGCGGTAAACATTAAGTGTTCCTATTACTTTGTCGTTGGCGAAATCGCCATCTTGTATCGATAAAAATCTGTTGTTCTTTAGCACGTCTGTTTTCTACAAATTCTACAAATCCGCGAAGTATTCTGATTTGGCGTTTAACCTGAGTCTTTATATCCGACCACAGTTTACGGATATCACAAACTGTTAATAGCACAGATCTAACTCCGTCTTTAACGGCAGTTCTTCCCCTAATCTGTTTTCTAACCATCTCTCACATGGCTGAGTTCTGAAAATTCTTATGGACCTTAAGGACCTGTAATCTAAGTAAGAGTTGTTCGTGAAGCATGCAAGAGATTAACATTTTATCATAACTGCTTGAGAAAACAATGGATTGGCGTCGTGACGGTTGTTTGAAACCACTTCGAGAAGCTCAACAACATTATCCTTCTAGTGAAAGATTATTACATATTATCAAAACCCAGTTTAAATTTTTGCGACTCGACATATTCGACAGAGAGGAAAAGTAAATTACATTTCCTCGAACATTTTGATGACTAGGGCAATCATACAGCACGGTAAATGTCGAGGAGAAAAGGGTCGAACCATTATTTTTATTGCATCCTGCCGACAGGTCAGCATTAATTTTGTACTTCGTTCTTAAATGGAACAAAATGAAATAGAAAAAAATTTCCAGGCAATGTTTGCAATAGGTTTCAAAATAAATAATTTTTTCTAAGATGCAGAACTATTGGAGTCATTAAAAATTGTTGTCTTACGATCGCTGCATGATTTATTGAACTACGAGGCAGGCAGCAAACTTTTAATAATAGTCCTGCTCGAAGAATAATCGTAGACAACTACGTAATACCTTAATACATTGTAATAAAATTATCTTTATGCCTTTTTTTAAGTTGTTCTTCGTGTCTTGATTTTTCTGTTGCATGTAAAAGGAACGAAAAAATAATATATACAAATAATTGTTTTAAGGGTGATTTTTCCTTTTCCTTTTGAGGTAACACTCGTTGATAATATTTACGTAAGACATATTTACATGTACAACTGTGGACGTCATCCTCCAAATGTATACAAATTTTTATAGCATTTAAAATACGATCAGTAACTGCATCAGCAAGCGTATGATTTATTTCGACTTATCGATTCAGATATCGATTTGCGGCTGTCCCCATACTGAACAGTATCTAATAACTCTTTGGCACTAAGAGATTACTAGCTTATATTTTTTTCTTATATTGTCTAGACAATTCTTAGTTCATTTTACTTCTCGGTTGATTTTTCTTTATTCTTGTCAGCCCATTCACGCAGAATTCTTCGAATTTCTTTCAGAGCATCATGTTCCGAACGACTCATCGGTCCCTCTTCACTACACTTTTTGTTGTTCCACATCTTACGGCTATACTTCACGTATTTCACTTTTTAAAGCAAACTCCTGCAACGAAATATTTATACAAGTATCTTTCCTGTTACTGAACCTTCCCTTCAGTGTGCATCCAGCATACTACTTGCGTCAGACTTCGAAAATCAACTGTTTTTAAGCCCACGAGAAGAAAAATTGGCTCCGTTTCGTAGTTGGTGAAAACGAAATTTCATATTATTCATGTTTTCATACTAAAATGATTTTTCTCGATATTAATTTCATTATATTTCTTGATTCTGGTCCATTAAGCATCTTGGTTGTTTACAAACATCGCTGAGTTGTTTGCTCCATTATCCTTCGAATTTCCTGTATTCTCCACAACTAGTCGCCACATCTTCATCACTGCCTTACAACAATGCGCTATCTTTATAATTTATTCCATAATTGATTAAGTACGTGATTTCTGTGAACTCTGTTGAACACTTTTTTTAGTTCTCTATTTTTTCTTTTCTTAACAGATCGTTAATATGTCAGGTTAGCGTCTGAATCTAAAATAGCCTCCAATAATCATATGCATTTTTCCTTCATTCTGAACAATATTTGTAATAATCTTCAATATATAAGACACATGGAAACACATATTTATCGCCAATTTTTTCATGAAGAAACTTGCTGTATGCCCTTCCATGAATTGCATTCTTCCGAAGATTCCACGTTGTACTCATACGAGATGTTTATAGCGAGCACACGCTATGAAACTCCAAAGGAAAGACGTTGCACGTGGAAGACACCTAGTTATAGTAGGAGATACAAGGCAGAGATACGGGAACTATGTAAATCTAATCACAATTACCCTCGTTCTAACACAGATAGGATGACATACTTGTTGTGGCAAAGTGCAGTATCTGATTTAAGGAGCAGCAGCTGAAATATCATAAGAAATGGATAATATATAAAGGATGTGTAGCATCTCGAACATGGAACAATAGAAACAGACACGAATAAAGTAGTTGAAATGCTATCAAGTCAGATATAACAATCGAACCACAGACGTAGCAGGAATGAGGAAATTTGAGCCTAGGGTGCCTTGAATGACCTCAGAATTTAAAATAATTGAAGAAAGGAACAGAACAAAAGAAAAGAGCCTCGAACAATAAAAAAATCATCAAAAACCAGATAACACCAATGCAAAAAAACTGGGAAAAATTAGAAAAGAAATAGAAGACATTTTAAATGTTTGAAATAAGGTAGAACTTACTCCAAGATTAAACTGTCGCAGCGCAGGGAGAGAACTAAGTGCTACATGGAGGTAAAAATGGGAAGATACTGTTTGTCATAGAAGATATGACAGATGGAAAGAGTACACTGAAAACCAGTGCAGTATTGCTGAAACTGGAGGCTTAGATGAGTATATTGAAGATGAAAAACTAATTGACCAAAGCGTAAGCCAACCATTATAGCAAAATAAGTTATTCATTTCACTAAATAGATGAAAATCAAATGACATTCCTGCAGAGCTCCTATGAAAGTGTACTGACAACATCAAAAGCAAATTGTTTACCATGGTACCTGCATGTTAGAAGGATTGTACCATACCACCTTACTTCACAAATAGAACTATTGCATTACCCAATAGAGCAAATGCAAGGGACTATACATATTATAGAACACCAACCGCTCTCTCACATGCATTAAAATTTTTATTGTCAATTCTTAACGAGAGGATTAAGAAAAAATAAATTGGAGGTAGGCCAATGATCAATTTGGCTCCATATCGGGGAATGGAACGATGGAAGCAATATTGGCACAATGTCAGATTTTGCAAAGAAGATTAGAATTACAAAGAAAACATGGATAACATTTATAGACATATAAAAAGCACTTGAAATGGTTAATTAGAGGTCATTATTTAAATAAATTCACAGGTTGGACTTGACTAGGAGAGGTGACTTATCTTGAGCATACACAAAACTCAAAGTACTGAAGTGGATATTAATGGAAGCAAGAAGTAAAATTCAGTAGAGTGTGGGACACCAAGTATTTAATCCGAGTTGCGTTAATTAAGTAATGTAACACATCTTTTCTGAAAGGAGATTGTAATTATTCGGAATTCCAGTAAACCATATTATTCCCCAGTCTTTCGGGTACAAAACCCTACCCTTCAGTACAATCTCAGTTCAATGTGACGGCGTTATGCCACCTTGCTGGAAGTGCCTGCAAACTACCATGGTACAAGTCTACTTGTCGACATCGAAACTAACGTCGGGCTGCATAACTAACCTCCTCATCATTTATATACTGCTTCCCATAGAGTGTATCCTTCTTGGGCCAAACAGATGGAAGTCGGAAGTTGCGAGATTCTGGCTGTAGGTTGGTTTAGGAACAAAAGTCAGATGAAGTTCTGTGAGCTCCTCTCGGGTGCGCACCCTTGTTTGAGACCTTATGTTGTTGTGGAGAAGTTTGTCTGCATATTTGTAGAGACAATCACATTGCAGGAGTCACAGTTATGTGCGGCCGGCCGGCTCTTGGGAGATCGGACGGGATTGCGCCACTTTGTTCCGATCACAACAGACGCTTCTCCCAACGACTTACCATGCTTTTGTTCACTGCTAGGTCTTCGTAGACATTCTGCTAGCGCTTATGAATATTTCCAATGCTCTGGTTGTCCGCCAAAAGGAAGTCAATGGCAGCTCTCTGCTTGGAACACATCTCCGTTAGAGACGCCATTTTGAAGGCTGCTTACAGCGCCGCCACCTATTGAAACTTCATAAAGATACAGGGGCTGAAGCGGCAACATGCCACGATGTCCCACAACAAATCTCACATTTTTTCAAGCTAAGTTGGCCAATAAAGAAAATGTGTTAAATTAATTATTGGACTCCCCTCGTACGTTCGCCGGGGAGGCAATAAAGAAAGGACGAATGGAATCAACAGATACTGTGGAGATGTTATGTCTGCACCTACACATATTCAGTGCATGACACATGCCAATGACATAGCAATAGAGGCAGATTCTGCGATGGAACTAAATATAAAGCTTAAGATCGTAAATCAAGAGATAATAAATTAGGACTGACAATAAATACTAAGAAGACAACAGTCATGGTTACAGAATAGATTGAAGGTGGATGTAAGACTGACATAAGAATAAATAGTGAGCAGCTCGAGGCAATAATAGAATTTCACTTTCTTTGTAGTACTATGGAGAAAAACAACAGATGTCTCTAGGAACTCAAGAGATGCATAAAACCAGCCAAGAGCGCCTTCCGAAGTAATAACCATCTCCTGCACATGCATATGTATAGAGCGTCCTGACGTCTAGAAGTGAAACGTGGACTTTAGTAAAACAGGACAAATGGTGCTTCAAAGCTGCGGTTCTAATGTAGAATTACTAGAACTAGTAGATAGTGTGGGAAGTACCATGCGGTTTTCGCGGATGATGCTGTAGTATACAGAGAAGTTGCAGCATTAGAAAATTGCAGCGAAATGCAGGAAGATCTGCAGCGGATAGGCACTTGGTGCAGGGAGTGGCAACTGACCCTTAGCATAGACTGGTTTGATGCTGCTCTCCATACCAGTCTCTCCTGCTCAAGCCTCTTCATCTATAAACAACAACTGCAATCTACATCCATTTGAACAAGCTTACTTTAGTCAAGCCTAACTCTGCCTCTATAACTTTTGCCCTCATCAGCTTCCATTGCCAAACAATTCCTTGATGCCTCAGGAGGTATCTCATTAGTTGACCTCTTCTTCTAGTTAGAATGCTTCTTGCTACAAAAAGACGGACACTTCACTACAAATTTAAACATACCCAAAGCCTCAACAACAAGCAAAGACTAAAGGAACCAAAAATTAACTTAAGAAGGACTATGTGTTACGCATTCATCGAATACAAAGTAAAATTCTATCTACTGACGCTACAGAAAATTCTAAGAAGTTCTGCTCATATGTTGAATCTGTAAATAGATTGAAGGCAACTGTTCAGACACTATGTGACCGTAATGGAATTGATTCAGAGGATGACACAGAAAAGTCCGATATTCTTTTTCCGAAGCTGTTTTGCAGTGAAAGATCGCACTGTAGTTCCTCCTTTGAATCGTCGCACAAACGACAAAGATATAATCGAAATAAGTAACCAAGGTATAGCAATGTAACTGAAATTGCTCAACAGAGGAAAATCCGATAGACCTGACGAGATACCAGTTTGGTTCTACATGGACTATGCGAAAGAACTTGCTCCTCTTCTAGCACATGTGTACTCTGATCTCTTAGAGGAGCGAAGATTTCCTAATTATTTGGAAAAATCACTATCATTCCCTTTTGTAGAAGGGTCGTCGAACAGACACACAAAACAACAGCTCCATATCTCTAACATCGGTCAGTTTTAGAATTTTGGAATATGTTTTATGCTCGTGTCTTATGACATTTCTGGAAACCAAAACTCTCCTCTGTAGGAATGAACATGTGTTCCTGAAACAACGATAGTGTGGAACTCAGTTCTTCTGTTCGTCCACGAAACCCAGGTAGAGCTGGATACAGGTTCCCAGATACATGCCGCCGCATTCCTTGACTTACGAAAGGCATTCGATACAGTTCCGCACTGCCGCCTGGTGTACCAGCTGTGTGACTGGACTGAAGATTTCCTAGCAAACGCAACATAGTATGTCATTCTGAAAAAGTCTTCAGACGAAAAAGTAACTTCGGATATCCTCCAAGGGTCTGTTATAGGACCACTACTTTTCAGAATATAAATAAATGACCCAGTAGATAAAGTCGGAACTAGCAAGAGGCTTTTCGTTGATGATGTTCAGTGAACTCCAGTAACAACCACTACAAGAGCGGAATTCTGCATCACGATATGGTCTACTATAGAAAGTTCCGAGAGAGTATGTGCCTCGAAGACTCAATTAATATATTGCTTTGTCCTACATATATCTATTACGAATACTCCACAAGCCATCTTAGGGTGTGTGGCGGAGGATGCTTCGTGTACCAATTTCACTTCACCCGCTTCCTGTTCCAGTCGCGAATGGTTCGCGGAAAGAACAATTGTCAATAAGCCTCCGTGAGAGCTGGAATCTCTCTGATTTTGTCTTCATGGTGCTTTTGCGAAATATATGTAGGAGGAAGCGATGTGTTGGTTGACTTCTCGGAGAACGGATGCTCTCGGTACAGTAACTATAAATCACACCGTGATGCAGAACGCCTCTCCTGCAGCGTCTGTCACTGAAGTGTGTATCTCCGTGACACTTCCGCTCTTACGATATAAGCTTGCACGAAACGTGCTGCTCTTCTTTCAATCTCCTCTGTTTCCTCTATCAATCCTTCCACTACCGATATTTTGTGTCTGCTACCATCAAAATTTCCAGTAGTGTGGTCCAGTCAACACAGTGAAATGCTTTATCTAAATCTACAAATGCTATAAACGTAGGCTTGACTTGCTTCTAACTATCTTCTAGGATACGTCGTATTGCCTCGCAAGTTCACGCATTTCTCGAAACTCAAACAGATCTTTGAAACAGTTTTTCCATTCATGAGTAAATAATCCATCTAAATATTTTTGCAACGATGGCTTCTTTCGAACTGGAATTATTAAATTCTTCCTCGTGTCTCAAGGATATTTTGATTGTCTGATATCTTTAGAACACCGGGGAGAATAACTTTGCCTTGGCTAGTTCTCCCAAGTCCTTAGCAACTCTGAGGGTTGGCACTACTTCAGGGGCCTTGTTCCCATTAAACTCTTTCAGTGCTCTAGTGCTCTACCATATTCTGATCGTTTTTTCCTATCTCCTATTTCCATCTCCGACTATTTCCTCTTCTCTTTCTATAACATTCTCCTCAAGCCTGTTTCCTTTATATGTACTCTCTATATATCCCTTCTGCGTTTTACTTGCCCTTCTTTGATAAATGTTGTCTTGTCTTCTGAACCCTTGACAATCCGTCTTTTCTCCAAAATTCTGTTTCAATTTCTTATAGGTGGCATCTACCTTCGGCCTTGTTGTGCATACTTCTACAGTACTACATCTTTAGCCATTCCTGCTTATCTATTTTGCACTTTCTGTTGCTCTCGATTTTTAGACATCCATATCCACTTTCACATGTTTGCTGCATATTAGAGCTCCTCCTTTCATCAATTAAGTTCAGTATTTCTTGTTTCATTCACTGATTTATACTAGTCCTTGTGTTTTCACCTTTTAAAGCTACCCATTCATCTTCTATTATATTCGCTGCCAGTATTTCAATGCACCGTTGCCCAATGGTTTCTCTGAAACTCTCAGCATTCTCTAGTTCCTAGGTTATCCACATCTCGTTGCATTAATTCAGGTTTAATCTGCAGTTATTAACCAAGAAATTATGGTCAAAATCTACATCTACTTCTGGAAATGTCTTCCAGTTAAAAATCTTTGCATAATCAATCTGAGAAGGAAGCTGTCCAGTCCGAGGTGTCGAAACTTATTCTGATATTTTATATACAGGAAGAATACACCGAATGGAACACAATGTCGAAATTTTAAGTCATTAGACCTTTTTAAACAAATGTTGAAAATGGCCGAATTCGTGGAGTACCAGGTGGTTAGGGGAATGTAAACACACGCCGTACTGAGGCAGACAGCGTATGCGGACACGGCGGATGCACAGCCTTGGTCGACGGCAAATCTGTAAACAGATAACACGATACAAAGCGATCGTCATTTTTAAAGTGATTTTCAGTTTCCGATGAATGTTTCTCTGATACAAATGCTCATAGTTTCTATTTGCTTGAATTAGCAACTCATTCAGTACCCATAACAATTACCAGTTGCCTTTAGGGTATCGCTAAGTGTTAACAATGGAGATAAAAGTGAATTAATTTTCTTTCTGTTTTCCTCGTATATGCTACTTAATAGCATTTGTCTTTGCGCAGGTTCTAGAGTTTCACAGTAATGGGGAAACTAGTTAACGTTTTCAACCTACAAAAGATGAAATATGAAGAAGGTGGTATGCAATCAGCACCATCTACTTCTGTTGAAAGCCTACACAGGTGTTATATATAAGTTAATTTCTTGGAAATTCATTCGAATGATGCAGACATTTTGTTAGAAATGGTCATAACGTTACAAGAAACAGGAAACAACTGACAACACTGTGAATAGTGGGTCAAACGATAACTGTAGTGCTACTTAAAGCCCAGAACCAAAACACAGCACCTTCCTAGACCGAAGAACGGAGAAATACTCAAACTTAAGCGCCTTGTAGAAACAGTTGCGTTTCTTAAAATCTGCGTAAATGGAGCAAAGATTTACAATGATTACTAAGTAAACATCAAAAAGTAACTCGCAAAGTTATGGAAGAAAAACTGTTCGAAAGTTTTAGAACTTCTCATGAGAGTCAATGCAACGTAGCTAAAAGACATATTACGTGACGGGGCCCTCTGAATTGCTAGTGAGATTAACGTTACCAATTTCTATGTTTCTTCGACCTAGTTAGACAAGTTCAGAAAATTACACGGAAGAAAAGTCTGAAAATTACGAAGTTTATTCAAGTAACCCTGTAGAGAAGGTATGGCTGACAGGTAATACTACAGAGAAATTCGTAGCCGATGTCAAGACGAAGTTCCTTGTTATTCCGTAAAGTGTATATAGAGCAAATCGCACTTCATCATTTCGAGCCTCTGCAGTGGATGAATCCTATGACACATCACTATACAACAGATAGTGACAATTATAAATATATTACTGTTCCTAGAGTTTTATACTTGTCCTCAAGAATACCAAAGCAAAATAGGACGAAAAAAATAGAAAAAAGCATAACTTGCAAAAATCCTGTAATCGACATGGCAAATTCTGGAACCACGGGTTAGTGTGACTGCACAGATGCCCTTCGGTTGTCGCTGTACGTATGGTACGTAAGTCTGTATCGTGAAGCCGCGAAAGCCACCCCACCTTCGCGAGTTCCATGGTTCATGTGGTTCAGACAGCCAAAAATAAATTAATGTTTTCTCTAGTAGAACATGGTGTTCACACCATAGTTTTCTTTTTGTAATATTTTAAATAATTTTGTTGCTATAGTGGTCCAAAGACATTAAAAAAACCTGTTTTACAAAGTGACGTAGCTTTGTTGATCGTTCTGCATTACACAATATCGTCGATATCAAGTGAAAAAAAAACAGCTATCATCCGGTCTTGAAAAGGTGATGATTTCCTCAGAACGCAGAGCAGATACTTCCAATAAAGAAAATTGACAAAAATGTAGCGAGGTAAACTGGCGACAGTGAGAAAGCAACAGGAAAATATTTTCTTCTTCTTCGTACTAAGAATGACATTTATCTATCTGTCAGCAATATGCAGAAACAAGCGTTTCTTGCTGTACGTTCAATGTGCTGTGTTTCTCCGGTTTCGTATCTGTCATAACTCCGCACTATATTTCTTCATCAGCCTCAGAACTTCTCTGATTTGCCGTGTGTTGGTGGGCACTCCGGCCACTGTGTGTAAGCCATATTCTCCTAATTGCCTGGCATCAGAGAAGCAGTCTTATGGTGGTTCGGGGAACGGGACTACAGCAGTATTGGTTATGCTGCTAACTGTACAGTGGGTACCGAACGACGCGTAGAAATCCTGTTTCATTTTACCTCCAATGCACCCATTCAAAGGGAGTGCGACTGTGAATACGTCTTCGTATAAACCCGAATTCCAATTTCACTTGCACTCAGAGAATGCACTTGTTCTCTGACACAATTCTGAAAGTGCTTACCTGGAATTGTAAAAGTGAATTACCTTGGAGTGTACTGCGTGTCTCTCGTACAACATTATACGTGACTTCTGTGACGTTCTTGATATTTATGATACGCGCTGAGACACGTTTTGGAACAGTTTCTTGAGATTTTTATATATTCCGATAACCCACTATAGAAAACTATATTAAATTTTCATAAGTTTTTCTCGTCATTCTGAAATGAGGAAAGGCCGTCATACTTTTCGGATGCTCTTAAATGTTTGATGACTGTGTTTTATCATTGTAATTTATTGCGCATTACTCAATTAATGTCTCTTAACTGGAAACGTCGCGCTAAATTCTCTTCACTAGGAAGTCGTACATGAAAACCACACGAATGAAACCTTTCATAGACTAATGTAACGTAATATAACCTGTAAGTGTATTGGTTCTAGTGTTGACTTAGTTGGAACAAAGTCCATTACCAACTAAATTACACACTCAAGGCTTATAAATCTCCAGTAACCTTGTACTGAATGTAAACGAGAACAAGAGATCCTTTACAGCACTCTCTTATCATTGAGAAAGTATTGGTAGCGAGAAATTCTAGTCAGATACAGGAAACTGTTTATTGCTGAATTAAAAGTACCTTTATGCATGCTTACACATAGCTGAATACACGCGTAAATAATCTATGATATTGGTTAAGCGAACTTAATACTAAGCTTGCCATTTCAGCTTCAGGAGCAAGTGCACACACACACAAACGCGCACACACACACACACACACACACACACATTAAACAGCATCATACTGAACCCTATTAACAAATTCTTCTATGACTTGAAGATATTGTTAATCAGATATCTTTTATTTTTTATATAAGTTATTTGTCATCTCTTTGAACATGCAGACCGCTGTGTAAATGGCTATGATTCTAAAGCCCTTTTTTTCTGCGCCTTGTGAGGACTGTAATGTATGCGATGTAAGCCATTTCTCCTCCTGAGATGTCTAAAAAGGAATGAAAATCAACACATTTTTGTTAATCTTTAGTGTGGAATGAATACCTTCTTCCTAAGTGAAGACATAATATAGAACATTATGTTGTAATAAATTAAAGAGTTAAAATTGGGGTAAAAATTTACTTCCCATTACGATTAGGTCAGCTGACAAATACAGTATTTCCGTAGTGGAATCCACAGATGTTAGCCGTGTTCTTCTCTTAACACTGTTGTGCCTGCTGAGTGATAGAGCGTGTGTAGATATTTTCTCTGTAGCGCTTGCAGTCTACTTGCCGGAGGAAATCATGCACCATCACCTAACAACATTTTCAACGGTACTCTTTTCCAATCTCAGGCCGCAGTTTACAATACAAGAATAACGTTTTCAGTTAGTAATGATGATACTAATGTCTCTGGTTCATGAGTACTGACTACAGTCATAGTGCACCGTAAACTGCTACCAGGGTGTCGAATACTTGTTGGAACCTGCCCGACAATCTCCGGATCCATACCATCCTCATCACGCACAGAAAGTTGAGCCTGTCTGTGAATTACAGAAATGTCTTGAGTAAGCTCCCATGTTTTGTTTCTAAATAACTTTTAAACCAGGAAGTATCATTATGAATACGATAACAACGCAAGTTCTCTGAAAATACCATGCTGTTAAAACATTACAAATGGACCTCACAGTGTCTGAAAAATTACCGTGAATTATTGTGTATTGCATACGTGATTAACAATCCTTAATAATAGGGCCAAACAACAGAAAATACTGTCGGACCCACGCGAACATTTATTTTTGAGGGCGATTTTTACCAAAAGAGGATAGCAAACGTCGTTGCCGCAGTATTAGCTGAAATTTATTGATACTACGAAGCCACAAGTTTTTATCCTCCCAGGTTCTTAGTACACACTTTTCAGAAAGAACAAACCATGGTAGACACACATTCTCTTTCAAAAGTCAAAATATCGCTGTAAGTAACCGAAGTATTCTTTTATCTCGGTGGAAATTGCTTTGACTAATTTCTCTGCTGCATCGTCCAACATCTGTAATGAAAAGGACAGTTAGGAGGGTTTATTGCTGAAAAATTACTATCATAAAAATGCACTAAGACGAGCGCGGAAGTTAAAAGCTTTCTTTCGAAAGTTTATTCCAATTTTATCCTAATAAGTCCATCATATCTATATTTTCAAACAGCAGGTCTTCTCGATGCAGTCGTTTAGGCCTATCTCTTTTATGTACCACGTATGAAAAAGTTGTTATATCTTTTCCGCTTCACTCAGATTATTATGTAAAATTATTGGCTGTAGTACAGTTAATATAAAATTAAACTTCACCTGTCAGTTGTTTTATTTCAGCACTAAGTTTTGTTGTGAAGGCTTGAAAAAACTGTTGTTTGTTATGCATTGAGTGAGACCGTTTCAAAATGTACAAAAGTTCTGAACCATCGTTCATAGAGCTAACAGTAGAGTGGATTCATCACATTCATATACATTCATTTGTTCAAAGAAAGATATAAATGAAATAGTCGTATCTTGAATCTCTACATTTATCACTACCAACAAACAAAGGTTCTTAACAATCTCAGTGGAGAACTGTACATTCTACAGATACGTATAAAAACGTAATTTATATATCACTGATGAGATCATATGCAAAAAAACCGAATCATGTCAGTCTGTTTAATAGTTAAACGTTTTACGTTCTTTCTTTATAGTATAAGGTTTGAGGAACTGATGGAATTTTTGTGTTTGGATATTGTTTTTCCCTTTGATAATTGTGACAGCTACTTATGGAAATATAACTAAGTATTCGATGTATTGTACCAAGTGCATCATTTGTCGGTTTGGTATATTTGTCATAAAGAGATGTTGTGCCTATCCGTTTACTTACAAATTTAACGTGTCTCTGATGTACTACAAACTTGTCGCAAGCAGAAGACTTTCTATTCAGTCTTAAAAGTTAATTCTCTGAGAAGCCGAAAAACATTTTGTTGTGGCCTTTGAATTCTTGACCAAATTATAAAGACGCTAATTTTCTCTTCCATATTTCTGTTACAAAAGATCGAAGTTCAATTTTTGAGACAAAATTTAAGGAAATTTATGTACTTGGACGTTAGTAAGGAAACGCTGATTCTAGAAAGCCTACATTATCTATAGCCTCACAAATGACGCAATGCGAATAAAAGCAGTTTCAACAACTATCATTTATGCTTCCTCTTGTACTTGCTAATGGACGTGAGCTGCTTACCTGTATCGGTTCTGTAAATCACATAAGCAGAACGAAATTTCTTTCAGAAGCAGTAGCTACTTTTGCGGGGTTGTGTGCAAACGCTGTTCTGTTGCTCACATGCGTACAGCTCCTTCCTTAATTATTATCACACAAACATTCTCTAAAATGGTAATGATGTAAACATTGCATTGAATGCAGGGTAGCAACCTGGTTTATTCATAAATGTAAAATTTGAAAGCGTCAGTATCTTAAGAAAATATCTTAGTACAGAAAGATGTTTTCCCAAACAGTTCTGATTAGGAATACTGCTACTTATTTCGAATTAACTTTTTTATGTAGAGACACCTTAATCACGTAAATTTCTCCATTAATAGGCTGGACGGCAGCAAGATTCGTACTCCACTTATGAATGTCTTCTGCAATTATGTTATTTTGGAAACATGTTGTTAATTTGTACTTGATGTACTGTACGTAGCCTTGGTCTTAGTTGAATATTTTTTCCTTGCACTTCTCGTTGTGTGTTGTTTGTTACGAAATCGCCTCGTCTACACATGCGTACAATGCACTGTTTTCTTAACCTCTTCACAGACCCCCATTAGGTTCTTAGATCGCTCGTGTTTCTGAAGATTTCTACCAATCTTCCTTTTTTTTTTTTTTTTTTCCTTCATATGATCTCAAGGATCTATTTCTAGTAATGTGATTCGAAGGCCTACGGTCTTAGTTCTAATAATGTTTTTAAGGACTGCATTATTTTGTTCAGACAAATATTTTACGATGTTCCAGCTTCTTCGTCTCACTAAATTCTGATTTTAATATGCTGTTAATTGCATTTCATTTCTTGACGGTAGATAGTTCCATCGGCAATTTCGCTACCTACGTACTTTAGCTGGTACTTTGTTTATCATTCTCTCCATTCGAATTTATTTTTGTGATTCTCTTGCTAAGTGGGCCTGCCATGAAACCTGATGACTTCTTATAAAATACCAGACTATTTGTAGCTGTGATGATATTTTGCCGACTGTCTGTTTTGTTTTGAGGACTACGTTAAACCAAAACTGTCTCATCGTTCGTATAGCTATAAGTTTCCATGTGTGCTTCAAGTAAAAATGATCCCTACAAAGATTTAGGTGTTGCATCTTCACTGTAATTACTCAATTTGAGCATAAAAGTTGTAAGCTTTTCGAGCACCTTTTCTCAAGCATGTAAACGTAGCCTCATTGTCTTTTGTTACAATATGCGCCCTTTTTGATTCCTTTACCGATAGTGGATTATTCTCATGCTTCGTTTCAATACTTAAGAAATTTGATCATTTTAGACCAGTACACAATGTAAAGAATCATCTTAAGTATCTAAAAATTCTATCAACAGCTTGTTATCAGTTCTGAACAATTTGATATTCTTTTGTAGACAGTATTCTTCATATAATTCCCCGTCCTCCAAGTTCATAGTGAACAGGGCCGTCTTTTTGTTAGGAATTTTGTAACTTGCTCTCCTCATCATTGAAACATGGGAGTGTCAGTCACACTACACTTCCAATAACACCAGATAACATGTGTTTGGCAAATTAGTGCCATTTTCGTGTAGCCTGCTAGGAAACAGTTTTTATTTTATTACGAGTAACAGATAAAATTTCTCAAAAATAGCGAATCGTTGGTGTCTCTCTCTCTCTCAGTTGTGAAGTATGTATCCACATCTAACCACCTTCTGACACTATGGAAACAAGTGAACCGATGTGTAAAGGTAAAGGTAAAGAAAATGTATGTGTATTTTATTCTGACACAGCACTAGTATATGTCTAGTACAACTACACTGAAAAGTTCCGATCATGAATTTTGTGAAAGAGACTGTATTTATTAACATGAATGTAAAAAGTATTCTTTAACACACTTAAAAATATAATGATAATGTCAGCTAGTTAAAGAAAAATATCAACTGGGTACAATTGCAGAAAACATAACGGAATAAGCAGCAGCCTTAGTAAACAGTGTATCCTGTCGGCATCACATTACTAGGAATGCAGAGTTCAACGATAGCATTGAAGTACTGGAGCCATAACCATCTCTGGAGAGTTCGTTGCCTACTGCGCATCTGGTGAGGAAAAACCTATGCTTATCACATGGCTTTCGTAATGCGCTGTTTGTTTGCGTTTTACACTACGGCTTAAGACTAAGCAGCAAACTCATTTGTCCCCTCTTTATGCATTTGTTAAAATGCAATGGTTGAAAAACGTTGTTGCAACGGGTGCTACGAAAAATTCGTGAAATGGGGTACAGTTATGCTTGATACGATAGTAGCAAAAGCGTCTGCTAATATTTGCTAGTAAAAGTCTCTTTTGTGTTGAAAAATATCGAGACGCAGTGTAAAGAAGCAGTAATATCATAGCATTAATTTTTGTGATTCTAAGACCATGTATTTACGACACTATAGACAGATTAATTTAATAGTGTAGGAATATAATACCAGTGAGTTCATTGAATGTATCCACATTTGTAATAGTGTTAATCTTCCATTGCATCCACATTTTCAAACAATTGTAATCATTATAAAGCCACCACAACAGGAAGCTATAGTAACAGCAGCTAAGAGGTGATAAATTATTATGTGTGATTCATATTTTGATTTCCGCATTGATGAACGAAGATTAAAAATACCGCATAAGAAATAAAAAAAAGAAACACATCACCACAAATATTTCTAAGTATGCTCAAAATGGGTATGTGGGTGGAGGAGGATGATCATCAATTGAGCGGTGACTTTGTGTGTGTGTGTGCGAATTAGATACAGGGATGGATAAACAGATAGATAGATAGATACATAGAGACAGAGAGAGAGAGAAAGAGGGGAACGTGAATCGCAGTAACAAGGAATAGAAATTACCCGGGAACAACATACATAATGTTTCACCGTTTTATAAGAATTGGTGGGAATGTTGCAATACTTTTTTCCACCGCAAAACATGAGATGCCATCTAACTCCTTTAGAGTGTCATTGTGTTCACTCTGCATTATTGATGTAATAATAACTTTAATAATAACATTTCATCTAACAGATGATGCTTTAGGACTAAAACAATTTTTATGATTTAAATGTAAGACGGTTTTACAAGCCTGACTGTGCGTGCGAGTACTTGCACAAGAGCGTGGAAAGTATTTCTTTTTTTTTTTAATTTTGTACAGTTACAAAATCTGTACTGTAGTGGACATTTGTGCATAAAACACGTTAAATAAATGGTTGAAATTTTGAATATTGTAATATGCTCTCCCATAAGGAAGAGAAAGAAGATTATAGAAAATCTGAGGAAACATTTTTGACAAATATATTATATAGATCACTAATTTTCGGCGTATCATAGTTAAAGAGTAGTATGTTTTCTATGACAATTTGAAAGGCATCGGCGCAATGGTTAGACATTTAGCGACATCATGGTGGCATAGTTTATTAACTCGGCTATCCACTCAAGAGCAGAACAAAATCTAAAAATTAGAGATAAATAGCCCTTCTTTTCCAATCACAAAATGAAGGCCACTTTCGCTCTGTGACACTTGTCGCTGATAGGAGAAATGTTCCTGCATTAATGTCTTCAAAGGTTTGTGGCAATATTATTTCAGATATCGAATGTAAACCGTTAAGATGCCTATGAAAGTAGTAATTAGATACTTGTGAACGTGATCCATATTTACTATCGATGTAATGACATCCAAGGTCCATAGAGCGCTGACAGGCAGATTTTACACCATGCAGAAGTCGTGAGATTTGGGACATAACGTATTTTAACGACAATCACACCGTTCTGTGGACAGAATGCGCACTTCGGAGATATCTAGTCTATGACTGGAGCAAGCGGTACCAGTTGTTGACATCGACTAACCAGGCAATCAGACTGCTGAGATTGTGTTGTATTACTGGGACCAGCGATACCTTGCATCATGTTACTTAGTAAACGGTGAACCATCTTGCGATGCATGTTGAAATGCAAGTGAATGCGAAGATGCGACTGAATTGTAAAATGGCCTTGAAGGTAAAATGATAAAGATACAATTTAAAAGAAATACAGATTTATAATGTATTTGTAGCCTACACAAAAGCTGTGTATCTGAAGTATATGAGGCACCCCTGGAGTTTTGGACTGTGTGCATGGCAGTTTTAACCCAATAACATCCCGTATAAAGACTGGTTGTAAAAATACCCTTGTTTGTGAAGAATTTTGGAGTTTTGTTTCTTTATTGACTATTTTAATTCTCCTCATCTTGTTCAACAGGCTACCTTTTCTCAATTTATCCGTTATTTCTATTTTTTATGCTGATGATAGTACGATTTTCTGTTTTCAAACCTGTTCTAAAGACGTCCTTAGCTGCTTTTATCCCTTCTACGTGCTTCTTATCTATGGATGCGAAATTTCTTCCTGTTTTTCAGTATACACCTTTTTGCAGTCTGAGCATTTTGATTTACATTCTCTGGAATTTTTAAATTTTCCTGCTATGATTGTCTACTGGATTGTGTCGCTGGGTTTCTTTCAGTTTTGTGTTTGTTTAAAGGGCAATTTCTTTTTTCCTAATTTTGTTACTATCTTATTATATAATTTCTCTACTTGTATTGTTTTAAAATTATTTGCTTGTCCTTTTACGGTGTATTCTTCAGAATCTATGAGTGATGAGTTAGTAAATGTAATAGACTTTGAACGTTTGTAATTTACCGCATTTAGGTAGCAGCGCCATGATGAGTATTTGGAAGTCTTCATATGTTTGTTTCTTCCTAGATGTCATCTGCCAGCTCTCAAAACAAGCCTGTTATTTTATCACCGCTTATCTGGAACATCTCTGTACGCCATTATTTGTTGATTCTTACATAAATAGTTCTGGTCCCACTTTATCTTGTGATTCATTTGATGCTTCTTCTTATAACTTGCCAAATTCAGCATATTATGCCTCTGCATATTCCTTTCAGTGTTCTGCTAGTTTACTGTTTTTATAACCACCATCATTTGTGACTACGTTTCCTCGGATCTGTTTTCTATTTGCTGTTAAAACGGTTCTGCACTTCCACTCACCTTCCTCCACACTTCAGTTCACTATTCATCAAGCAGATGTTCCCTTGGAGAAAACAGCCCGTATAAAAACAAAATATTATTGCTACAACGTTGTAGTACACCCTTTATAGCTGCGCAGTACTGTTTTATTTAGTGCTGCATTCTAGCAGTTTACAAAATCAGTGAAGATCAGCACGTTGAAAGATCTGTTCCTTTGTACGAAGTTAGAAAAAGGCGAATATTTACTTAAACATTTTAGGAAAACTAAATTTCCTACCAAGACCTAAACCATGGTAATTTGATAACAATATTGGTTTCCCTGCACTAACTCGAGTGTTAATTAAAGGTGCAGTTGGTACAGTGACGTGTAGTAATGCCTCTCTCTGATCTGGAGATGTGAACGCAAGGTGACCGACAGTATTTTATACAAAATAATATGTGTGTGGTAAAAATAAACATTTATCCACGTACCTCAAACAAAACATAAATCTAAGGTAACAATAATTCAGCGCTATATACCTCTCCAAAAGAATCTGGGTGCCAGTGTCCTCAAAGAATAGGTCATATGTCTAAGGCTTCGTTGCCGACATGTCAAAAAAATGCGATCGATATTGTTCTTTCTCACTGTGTAAGATAAGACAGTTTGGATCAGTAGGATTTCACTTTGTCGTTAAAAAAACTATTTCCCATTCGTGATCCCATTGTCACAATTCATCACATTTTGGTACGTCTCTGAGGAGCTTATTTCAACACTTAACAAGAACGAAAAACGAATAGTTTCGCAAAGAGTGGCGAAGAAATTTGGCATTATAATATCAAGAGAGCTATAAATGCATCTACTTACATCCTCCAACAATAAAAGAATATTACATAACGTATTTTACTTTGTAATATAAATCGCTGTGTTTTCGACTGACGAGCAGAATATGGATTGGCTCTCAGCTGGTCATCAGTCCCCTAGAACTTAGAACTACTTAAACCTAACTAACCTAAGGACATCACACACATCCATGCCCGAGGCAGGATTTGAACCTGCGACTGTAGCAGTCGCGCGGTTCCAGACTGTAGCGCCTAGAACCGCTCGGCCACTCCGGCCTGCAGAATATGGATTAAATGATCCATATTTGCCCCTATTTCTCTTGCCGTGATTATTGTAGTAGTTCCTCAGATGACTTAAGAAGGCGGTACCAATGTAGTTTTACAGTTTTTCTTGAAATCTGGGTCACTGAACTTCTCTAACAGCGTCTCGCAAAAACGGCGTTATCTTCCTTATCAAAGTTCCACGAGAGAGCACCTCACATCTCCGTAGAGCGCTTGAAATAACTAAACTAACTGACAATAGTCAGTTTAGTAGTTTCAAACTGACAGGTTATCAGTACAGCAGTATATCTTCGAATTCTTTCGATCCCGTCTTCTAACTTCTACCGGTGAGAAAACCAAACAAGCGCTGAGTCAGTAATTCTACGCCACACATATAGTACGCATACTCCTCTTCTTTCATTTCTTTTTTTTTTTTTAGTCATCAGTCTTCTCACCGGTTTGATGCGGCCCGCCGCGAACTCCTCACCTGTGCCAACTTTTTCCTCCCAGAGTAGCGTTGCAACGTACCTCCTGAATTATTTGACGTATTCCAATCTTTGTCTTCCTCTACAGTTTTTGCCCTCTATAGCTCCCTCTGGTACCATGAAAGGTATTTCCTGATGACTCAACAAATGTCTTATCATCCTGTCCTTTCTTCTTGTCAGTGTTTTACATATAATTCCTTTCCTATCCGATTCTGCGCAGAACCTCCTCATTCCTCATCTTATCAATCGACATAACTTTAAACATTTGTCTGTAGCACCAAATCCCAAACGCTTCGATACTCTTTTCTTCCGGTTTTCCCACAGTCCATGTTTCACTACCATGCAAGGCTATGCTCCAAACCTACATTCTCAGACATTTCTTCCTCAAATTAAAGCTTATGTTTGATACCAACAGACTTCTCTTGGACAGGAATGCCCTTTTTGCCAGTGCTAGACTGCTTTTAATGTCCTCCTTCTTATGCCTGTCATCGGTTATTTTGCTGCCAAGATACTGGAATTCCTTAACTTCATCTACTTCGTGACCATCAGTCTTGGTGTTGTTTCTTGCTATTCTCGTTTCTGCTACATCTCATTACTCTCAAACCATATTCTGTACTCTTTAGACTGTTCAGTCGATTCAGGATATCATGTAATTCTTCTCCACTTTTAGTCGAGATAGCAATGTCATCAATGAATCGTACCATTGATATCCTTTGACCTTGAATTTTAATCTCACTCCTAAACCTTTCATTTACTTCCATGATTGCGGCGAAAGACTACATTCCTGTTTCAAACCTTTTTAATACGAGCACTTCGTTCTTGGTCGTCCATTCTTATTACTCTCTCTTGGCTGTTGTACATATTGTACATTAGCCATCTCTCCCTATAACTTACCCCTATTTTTCTCAGAATTTCCAATATCTTCCACCATTTTACATTGTCGAACGCTTTTTCCAGGTCTAAAAATCCTAACAATGTGTCTTGTTCCTTCTTTAGTCTTGCGTCCATAGGGACCCTGAAAGTCAGAACTGCCTCTCTTGTGCCTTTACCTATCCTAAAGCCAAACTGCTCGTCATCTAACGCATACTCTATTTTCTTTCTATGTGTTATTCTTGCCAGCAACTTGGAAGCATGAACCGTTAAGCTGATTCTCCGAAAATTTGCGTACTTATCAGCTTTTGCAGTTTTCAGAATTGTGTAGATGATATTTTTCCGAAAGTCAGGTGGTATGTTGCGAGGCTTATACATTCTACACACCATCGTGAATAGTCATTTTGTTGTCATTTCCCCACCCCCACCCACAGATTTTTGAAATTGTGATAGAATGTCATCTATCCCTTCTGCCTTATTTGATCTTAAGTTCTCCAAAGCCGTCTTAAATTATGATTCTAATAATGGATCCCCTAACTCTCCTAAATCGACTACTGTTTCTTCTACCATTTCGGACAAATCTTCCCCCTCATAGAGGCTTCTAGTTTACTCTTTCTACCTATCCACTCTCTCCTCTGCATTTAACAGTGGAATTCCCGTTGCACTCTTAATGATACGACCGTTGCTTTTAATTTCACTGAATGTTGTTTTGAATTTCCTATATGCTGAGGTAACCCTTCCGACAATCATTTCTCTTTCGATTTCTTCAAATTTATCACGAAGCCATTTCGCTTTACCTTTGTTGTACTTCCTGTTTCTTTTATTCTTATCTGCCTTGTATTTCTGTATTCCTGAATTTCATAGATGTTTTTTGTACTTCCTTCTTTCGTCGATTACAAGACGTACTTCTAATGTTACCCAAGGTTTCTTCGCAGTTACGTTCTCTACATGACTGTTTTTCTTTCCAACTTCTGCATTTGCACTTTTTAGAGACGTCCACACATCTATGAGTGAACTGCCTGCTTAACTATTCCTTATCGCCGTACGTAATTATAGCCTTGGAGAACTTGAAGCGTATTTCTTCATTTCTTATTGCTTTCGTATCATACTTTTTGCGGAATGGTTCTTCGTGTCTAATCTCTTAAACTTCAGCCTTCTTTTCAACACTAACAAATATTCTCCTGGGTACGCCTTACAATCCAGTACCTGATTTAGAAGTCTCTGTTCGACCATGATGTAATCTAACTGAAAATTTACCGTATCGTCCGACCTTTTCTAATTATACTACCTCCTATTGTAATTCTTGAACAGAATATTCGCTGTTACCAGCTGAAATTTATTACACATCTCAGTCTTTCTGCTCTCTCAGTCCTCTTCCCAAGCTCATATTCTGCCGCAACCGTTTCTCCCCATTCTTCAACTACAACTGCAATCTGGTCCCCCACGACTATTTGATCCCCCCCCCCCCCGCCCCCCTTGTCGTACTGTATTACCCTTTCAGTATCCTCATATACTTTCGCTATCTTTTCATTTTTAGCTTGCGACGCCGGCGTATGTACCTGAACTATAGCTGTCGGTGTTGGCTTGTCGATTCTGATAAAAATAACCCGGTCTCTGAACTCACACCTACCTCCCTATTTAGAGCCAATCCTAACCCCGTTAATTTTCTGTTGATATTACCCTACACTCGTCTGAACAGAAGTCCTTGTCTTCTTTCCACTTTACTTCACTGAGCCCTATTACATCTAGATTGAGACCTTACATTTTCCTTTTCAGATTTTCTAGCTTCCCTACCACGTTACAATTTCTGACATTCCACATCCCGACTCGTAGGACATTATCCTTTGGTTGGTTATTCAGTGTTTTTCTCATGGTCAGCTCCCCCTTGATACTTTCATTCCGGAGATCCGAACTGGGGACTATTCCGGAACCTTTTGCTAATATAGTGATCATCATGACACTTTTTCAATCACAGGCCATATGCCCTATGCATGTAGGATACTTTAATGCAGTGGTTTCCATTGCCTGTTGCGTCTTCATGCCATTGATCATTGCTGATTCTTCCGCCTTTAAAGGCAGTTTCCCACCCCAAGGACAAGAGAGTGCCCTGAACCTCTGTCTGCTCCGCTGCCCTCTTTGACAAGATCGTTACCAGTATGAGGATGACTTCTTACGACGGTAGTTGGGTCGCCAAAGCTGATTATTAATCGAACTGTAAGTGATGGCGTGCTTCGAACCCAGGACATAGAACGTTCTGATTACTAATCACGGACGCTAACCCTAGGCCATGTACTATACCATCTTACTAATCCTTTATTGAACTGAGAAACTATTGCTATGCTGGGTTTCAGGTATTCCACTTCATGTAGCTTCATAGCATTGTGACTATGCATTTGGCCACGGAGACTAATGTCCATAGCATATGACTAATGTAATGCTTGAAAGTTACCAGGCGTTTTTCGTTCTTTTGCACAGTGTACTGTAATTGTCGATGTTTAATACAACCATAATGGGAGAGAAATACTTATGCACACACTCAATCAATGATGATGCCTATCCGTACGAAAATGGATTGTCAGAAACAAATATCTAAGTGTGCAGCTCACACCATCTGAGTAGGGTAAATACGTATACTGCAAGGTGCTATGAATCTGAAATGAAACACTGTATTATTTTTAGTTTCCTGTTTGTTTTTGTTTTTTATGAGCAACCAGCACACCTGAATCGTATAGAGAAGAGAGATTATCAGAAAATTTTAATTTTTCCTTCAGCGTCACTATGCGTGTTCTAGAAGGAGAGCTCCGTCACATTCCGAAAGAGCAGAGATACAGACACTCAGTAGCCACATCTTCTTCTGCTGGATGAATTCATGAGTGATGCATTTCCTGAATTTTGTTAATTTTCTGCGTATGATATAGTATTATTTGCTAACTCTCAACGTAACTGTCATATTTGTGACTAATTTCTCAAGGGTCAGTTCTCCGTCGTCATACACGTCAGCGCTATTCACATCCAAAAGCTCATTTCGCTGAATAGAAATTTTTGGAACAGTCACTTCATTTGTAGCCTGAAAACAAAACACTCTCCTGATATTTGTTAGGGAAAATGACGTGATTTGCTCATGTTGAAATCGGTTATCAAAAGGATCGATTTGTGACAATTTTCTGAGTTTGTGATAGGAAGTCTACTTGTAAAGGGATGGGTTTCCTTCCATTTTGCGACATACTAACACCACTTCCCACCTTTTTGACGCATCCGGCGTCCTTTATGCCGAAATGTGATGATTCGGAACACCAAGCAGAGGAGTGAAAACATATTAGCGGTCACATTTTATACATTGTGGCTGCGATGGACGTTTTAATAACTTCGAACACGGTAAAAGACAGCTATTCACTGGTTATGCAGATCATCTGTTTGGAGACTTTCGACTTTCTACACTGAGGAATATGTTCAGCAAGTTTTTTAACTCTAAAGCGTATCATTCAATGAATTTAAATAATGTGTGGTTACTCAAAATTGTTACCAAGTCGCCATCGTTCCACTGTGGGCAGAAAATATTTAAAAGTAGAAATATGAACTGGAGACGTCTCATAGGTTTTATGAAATAGGAACTGAAACGTCCAGTGTGTTGATCGTACCCATACATATTTCTAAACCTTTCTGTATCCCTCGTTTCCAGTCATACGTCAAAGGAAAACATCACATTCCAATACCACGCCGATTCACGTAGATTCTTAAACGTGTCTTCTTATTATATTGAGGAAGCTTTCGTCTTCTTCCTGTCGAACAGCAGATCGCAATCTTTCTAGCACTCTCATTTCTCTCTCAATCCACGCTGTTGATATATCTCGGCCTGTGTCAAAATAACTTTCTGAAACCAATGCTGTCATGGCTTACATTCAAACTAATTGCGCCCGATCGCAATGGACGGAATATTTTACACATTTTCATTGGTGACTGGGTATTCTCTGAAACTCTGTTGAAAGATCACGTTTTTAATTGCAAAATACATGTTTATGTTAAATCATTTAGCACTTTAATTTTGAGTTTTTGTATTTACCCAGTGGAATACAGTTTCTAAATACGAAGAGCCATGCTAGATTTTGAATGAACCAAGTTTTTTAATAAATCGTTGATCTACAGAAGTGGAGATAAATGTTTGTCGTTTAGCTTCTAGTACGCTGAAGGATTTTTTGGAAATTTAAGTGTTCTTTTTCCTTTGAGAACATAGAAAATTTTTATCGTTATTTAATTGTTCTCATTTATTAAGAAATCTGAGAACTAAGAGTCACATGGAGTACTGCTTCACTGGTTGTTTCTCAGTCTTTCGTTGCTCGTTTAATAACTTACCATTTATTTGTCTCATAACAGTCAGAGTTTTTAAAACTGTATTTCCAAGTCATACTTTTTTTCCTAAAAATTTTGCAGTGCTGTTTCTTTTAGGATTTTTGTGTTTATGTTTCAGCTTATTGTTAGGATATTTTCTAGGATATTTAAATATTCCTTAACAAACGTGATTACATCTGTTTTATATAGAATCCCAGTATATCGATAACTTTCTTCTTTTTCTTCCAGACTTCGAATATCAAACATTGAGTCTCATCCGACTTCACAAATTATCAGTCCACCTTATCTTCAGCCTTCCAAAATCTCTTCTTCTTGCCGGTTTGTAAGCTGATGTAACTTTCGAAGCCGTTTGGTTCCTATTCTTTCAACGTGTTCATACAAGGTGTTGCGGCATTTGGTTATTCGGCTTTCACGGCCTCTACTTTTAGTTGTTGTCGCACTGTTCGATCTTTAATGTGCTTTATTTTTGAGTAGTCTTCTGTTCTTAGAAATTTCATTTCTGTACTTTGTATTTTACCTCACGTTCTTTATGTTGGTACCCAGATATCAGTCTCATGAAGAAGTGTTGGAAGACTCGCAGTTTTATAAAATTTTACACTCGTTTCTTGTCTGGTATTATTTTTAAATACAGTATGAAAGGTACCGTATATATTTCCAAACATAACCAGTTCTACATTTAGATCTTTATTACTGTCTAAATAATTTTCACTTTCCAAACAAAAATCACTGCAACCCCTATGATTTTATATCTGACCGGATCTTTGCCCTAGAAAGTCCTCAGTTTAATATTGCTATATAGACCTTAACGTAACGGTGCACGTTATAAGTCGTCTACTTTTTCATGCAAACTCAAGAGGTAGAGTAAAATATTCAGCATGGTGTCTTTTGATATTTTAAAACTTTTCGCATGTATTACCTCCAGTTTTGGTTGATGTAATGAATATAAGTATTAAAAACACAGAGATATTGAACAGCATTCTCGCACTCATTTACTTACTGAAATTCCTTCTGCTCTTGTTTCACCTGTATTTGCTATAATTTTTAATGCTTTCTATAGTCTTCTTGTGGGCTTTACTAATTTGCTGGGATATCGACTGCTTTACATTACAGTCAATTTTTTTTCCTGTTCGCATTGTTAAATGCTTTACCGCATTCTATAAATGTTCTTTGTGTTTCTAGGTAATGTACTCTTCTTTTCCCTGTTATTTAATACAGTGTAAATGCATTTTCTGTGATTGATTTGCCATTTATGAATCCAGTCTGCTCTTCACTAATGATAATGTCCGAAATTGTTTTAAGTCTGCTATTTATTATTCTATCAAATAACTTACATACTTATTTCAGGAGGCTATTACCTTTATAAATTTTACAATGTTTCCAGTCACCTTTCTTTAATTTAGATATGATAGAGACATTTCCCTTGCCTGCCAGCATTGGTTGAATACACACGTATCGGCCCACGATGTAGCATCGTGCCTACGTTATTTTAATTAATGGCCCTGCGTTAATTTTATCGGTTCCAGTTCCTTTACGTGCTTTTAATTTCCTTTGGGATTTATGAAGATATTCCATCGCAGTGGGATGAACTTCTTCTCCTTATGGATCTTCTTGTTCTCTTTGTTGGCACCATAGGTTTTTGTAGTGGTGAACCTATCGATTCTTCCCTATCATTTCTATTCTTACGACATCCATCTGACACTTTGTGTGTGTCTTAATATTTTGTATGCAAAATTCTTTCTTCTGCGAATGTCATTCTCTGTTTGCCTTATAAATTTGTTCGAAGTTGTTTATTGTGCTTTCTTTATGATTTCCTTAGCGATGTTTCGTTTCTCCTTGTATCTTTCTTTACTATTTTCTAGTTTTATTACGAATGTTATAAGTAAGAAATATTTTTCACAGCTTCTTCAATTTCCTTGCTCCATACCCTCAACCTCCTCTGCTTCTTATTTTCTTCATTTTCCCAAGTGTTTCCGCCGCTGGTTTTTCTAATCAGCTGTGAACATTCTGCTCTCCATCTCCAGATTTTCAGTGGTTTTTTCTAACAGATATTGTTTCAGCCTTTCTTTCATGGAGCTACTTCATACTTCCTTCCAGTAATAAGTGCGCTTTGCACACTTCATCTGGTGAAGCGCGCTGACGAGGTTTTTCTGCCTTCCGCTTTATCCACAGGCCATACTTCGCTCTTATATGCAGTAGTCTGAACTTAAGTTACATCCTGCGAACAATTTACACATTTTGTACTAATGAGTTAACTTACCATTTAGTAGAAAATAATGTATTACTGATCGATTTCGCAGCGTACTCTATGGATACGTATAAATATACTCCTGCTTTTCTACGCTTTCAAGTGTATACATTCGTGTCTCACAATGAGATTTATTTGATATACCACCCCTTTCTTCAGACTAAGTTACAGCAGAGGTCTTCCGCTCGAGACAAAAGCATACAGTGAAAAGTAACATGCTACAGCTTCGTCTGATGAAAGGGATCAAATTGTGAGACACGAATTTTTACACTTGAAAGCGTAGCAAAAAGCCAACAAAAAAGGATATTTATAAATATTCATGATGTACGCGACAATATCGGTCAGTAACACATTATTTTCTACTAAACGTGAAGTCAACGCATGAGTTCAAAATGTGCAGGCCTTCAGAGGACGAACACAAGCTCAGACCACCGCATATAATAGTGAATAAGAGAAGATCGTTTCCACAAGGTTTCATTGACGCCTCAGAACTCAGCTTCTTTTATGCTTGTATAGTCACCAGTAGTTTCTTTCTTCGCTCTGAAATCCTGCCAACGACTGCTGTGTTAATTATGAAGCAGTTGTAGCTGCGTGCAAACAATACTTAGAAGAAATGACAAAGTTCCTTTTTTTATTTAACGTTCTTGTAGACGAACCATGTTGCATGAATCCCGCTGAAGAGAGTATCTGTGGTATGGAAAGAAACAAAAAAGTTAAATTTTATTTAATCGCAATACAATGGAACGACTTTAAATCATGAAATATTATATCATTACAGCATTAAATTATTATAAGTCTAAATACAGCAGGACATTTATAAATGGAGCATAAAAATTTCTGCTACAAAGCGTTACTTAATTCAGCCTTTAACAATACTACATTATCCACAATGTCTGGAGGATTGTTGAATATAGGTGTACTCCTCTCTCTACTAATATTGAACCAATGAAGTCTCGGTAAACGTTAATTTATCCGTGGTTATGACGGTTGAGCTCAGTGACTATGCATTAAATTAGCTGGACAGTTATAGCAACCAGCCACATTTTAGGGGAGATTTATTTATGATAAGACGCGTTTCGGCTTTTCACCGATCTCAAGTCAGCGTTATACGTCTTCGTCAGTGTAACGTTCTCATGGAAAACATTTTGAAAGCGACAGCTGTCCTACGAGAAACAACAGTTCGTTTATCTACCACCTCTTTGTACAAAGAAGTTGCAGAGATCAAAATTCATTGGTGTTGGTCAAGATATTGCACCAGCTGAAGATGGGTAAAGACCCAAAATGTCTATCGTCTCAAATAAAGGTATCAAAAATGTGGCTGCTTGCTGCATATCTTCAAGTAATTACATCATCCGTTAACCGTCTGTGAAAAGTTTCAAATTTTTTTATTAGCTTTTCCTTTAATAATAGGATCAGTTTCATATTAATATCTGCCACTTGTGACGATTCAAGTGCAAGCTTGTCAACGAAACAAGTTCCGGAATAAAATCCACATTCGAAACCTTAATCCATATGTGATGTGTATAGAACTGACATTCTGATTTCTATTACAGGAATGAAATGAAAATTATGACATCTTAAAAATTATGAACCTGCTGTTTTTGGACCGCTGCTTGAACAATTAGCTCTTACATGATTTGATACGAACAAAGAAGAAAACGAGAATAAGCTAAAGTTTCTAATGCTATTTATTATTTACACAAATAGCCCCTTTAGCGGCATCGAACCGACAGACTCTTCTACATATGACTTTTGACGTTTAGATTACGTTAGTTGTTGACTGTTTTTCCCCGTTGTAGTGAAAGATCCTTGCGGTATTCGCGCACCAGATCAAAAATCCGACGTTAGAAACTGCCTATGTAACTAACTATTCCTATTAAGGACTGAAATCCATGTGAACAAAGCTCTAAGTTGGTACAGTTTCAACTTTAGATTTCGTTCGTAGAAATTCCGGCGTCATATTGCACTGATGACTGCTTGTTCTCATGAAATAGTGAAAACTTACAAAGCACTTTTTGATATATACGAGTAAATATGAGCATAGTATAGAGCTACCACCCTCTCCCCACCATCATCTCTCTCTCTCTCTCTCTCTCTCTGTTTCTCTCTCTCTCCCTCTCTCTCTCACACACACACACACATACATACATACACACACACACACACACACACACACACACACACACAAGTATATGTATAAACTAAAGAAGTATTACTATATAGTGGTGTTGTTTGTTTAAAGAAACTCTGTTTATTTTTGTAAATACAAAAGCGGGAATAATGTGGGAATTGTCAGTATGTAGTGTCTAAACGTGTAAAATAGTCTAAACTGTATATCTACTTTCATCACCCAACTGCTGTCCTGTCTGTGTTATAGATGTGTGTGTGTGTGCGTGTGTTTGTGTGTGTAATGTTTTACACTAAGAGCATAGTTATTTATTAAAAGGGGTTTTGTACATTTTTCGGTTTAAGAAGAAATGACAATTCCAATTCCAAAGAAAGCAGGCGTTGACATGAATGAATATTACCGAACTATCAGATTAATAAGTCATGACTGCAAAAGGCTAACACGAATTCTGTACAGTAGAATGGGAAAACTGGTAGAAGTTCACTTTGGTTTCCGCAGAGACGCAGGAACGTGCGATGTAACACTGACCCTATGACTTCTGTTACATGCTACGTTAAGAAAAGGTAAACCTACATTTATAGCATTTGTAAACTTAGGGGAAAACCTTTCACAATGTTGACCGAACTACCCTCTTTGAAATTCTGAAGGTAGCAGGACAAATTGAAGGAAGCGAATGGCTGTTTACAGAAACCACACGGCAGTTATAAGAGTCAAGATGCTGCAAGGAAAGCAGTAGTTGAGAAGGGAGTGAGACACGATTTTAGCATACCCCAGATGTTGTTCAATCTGTACATCGAGCAAGCAGTGAAAAAGAGGTTTGGAGTAGGAATTAAAGTTTAGCAAGAATATATAAGAACTTTGAGGTTTGCCGATGACATCGTAATTCTGACCAGCAAAAGACTTGGAAAAACTGCTGAGTATCTTGAAAGGAAGATATGAGGTGAAGGGGTAATGAAATGTAGTAGAATTAAATCGGCTGATGCTGAGGGAATTAGAAAACGAAACATTTAAAGTAGCAGATGAGCTTTGCTGTTTGGACAGCAAAATAACTAATGATGGCAGCATTAGAGAAGATATAACATCTACTCTTCGAATGCAAAGAAAAGCACATCTAAAGAAGAGGAATTTTGATAACATGGAATATAGGTTTAAGTGGTAGGCCGGCCGGGGTGGCCGAGCGGTTCTAGGCGCTACGGTCTGGAACCGCGCGACCGCTACGATCGCAGGTTCGAATCCTGCCTCGGCATGGATGTGTGTGATGTCCATAGGTTAGTTAGGTTTAAGCAGTTCTAAGTTCTAGGGGACTGATGACCTCAGAAGTTAAGTCCCATAGTGCTCAGAGCCCTTTCACCCATTTAAGTGGTAGGAAGCTTTTTCTTAAACTATGTATCTGGAGTGTAGCCATGTATGGAAGTAAAAGATGGACGATAAACATTTTACATCTACATCTACTTTTATACTGCGCAAGCCATCCAACGATGTGTGACAGAGGGCACTTTACGTGCCTCTGTCATTACCTCCCTTTCCTGTTCCAGTCGCGTATGGTTCGCGTGAAGAACGAATGCAAGAAAGCCTCCGTGTGCGCTCGAATCTCTCTCGGGAGGTATAAGTAGGGGGAAGAAATATATTCGATACCTTATCCGGAAACGCACCCTCTCGAAAGACGGACAGCAAGCTACACCACGATGCAAAGCACCTCTCTTGCAGAGTCTGCCACTTGAGTTTGCTAAACATCTCCGTAACGCTATCACGTTTATCAAATAACCCTGTGACGAAACGCGCTGCTCTTCTTTGGATCTTCTCTATCTCCTCTGTCAACCCGACCTGGTACGGATCGCACACTGATGAGCAATACTCAAATATAGGTAGAACGAGTGTTTTGTAAGCCACCTCCTTTGTTGATGGACTACATTTTTTAAGGACTCTCCCAATGAATCTCAACCTGGCACCCGCCTTACCAACAATTAATTTTATATGATCATTCCTCTTCAAATCGTTCCGTACGCATACTCCCAGATATTTTACAGAAGTAACTGCTACCAGTGTTTGTTCCGCTATCATATAATCATACAATAAAGGATCCTTCTTTCTATGTATTCGCAATACTTCACATTTGTCTATGTTAAGGGTCAGTTGCCACTCCCTGCACCAAATGCCTATCCGCTGCAGATCTTCCTGCATTTCGCTGCAGTTTTCTAATGCTGCACCGTCTCTGTATACTACAGCATCATCCGCGAAAATACGCATGGAACTTCCGACACTATCTACTAATTCATTTATATATATTGTGAAAAGCAATGGTCCCATAATACTCCCCTGTGGCACGGCAGAGGTTACTTTAACGTCTGTAGACGTCTCTCCGTTGAGAACAACATGCTGTGTTCTGTTTGCTAAAAAGTCTTCAATCCAGCCACACAGCTGGTCTGATATCCCGTAGGCTCTTACTTTGTTTATCAGGCGACATTGCGGAACTGTATCGAACGCCTTCCGGAAGTCAAGGAAAATGGGATCTTCCTGGGAGCCTGTATTTAATATTTTCTGGGTCTCATGAACAAATAAAGCGAGTTGGGTCTCACACGATCGCTGTTTCCGGAATCCATATTGATTCCTACAGAGTAGATTTTGGGTTTCCAGAAAGGACGTGATACGCGAGCAGAAAAACATGTTCTAAAATTCTACAGCAGATCGATGTCAGAGATATAGCCCTATAGTTTTGCGCATCTGCTCGACGACCCTTCTTGTAGACTGGGATTACCTGTGCTCTTTTCCAATCATTTGGAACCTCCCGTTCCTCTAGATACTTGCGGTACACGGCTGTTAGAAGGGGTCAATTTCTTTCGCGTATTTCGTGAGCAATAATACGCCGCCGTCTGAAATAGTCACCAGTCTTTCTATGTATTCGCAATGCAACACATTTGTCTATGTTAAGGGTCAGTTGCCACTCCCTGCACCAACCGCTTCAGATCTTCCTGCATTTCGCTGCAACTTTCTAATGCTGCAATTTCTCTGTGTACTACAGCATCATCCGCGAAAAGTCGCATGGAACTTCCGACACTATCGCGGTGTAGTTGAGTTGCCAAACGCACTCCGACACAGCACATACAAGTTTTCCCCGCCAAGAAGTACACACATGAAGTATTTCCTATTTAAAGGTACCAAACACACTTGCGATACAGCACATACAAGTGCACACAGTGAGCATGCCCTAGCAAATAACACTTCCCAGGAGATCCATGGTGTCTGAAATATCCCGAAGACGTCGACAGGTAATTGGCGCCCAGGGCTTATTAAAATTTCGAAATCTTATGAATACTGGTAACTGGGTCTTAGGTGGGTTCCACTTTTGCCATGTAACAAGGACTGTCGTAGGTGCGAGCTTCCTACTGAACAAAAAAGCCGTTGTAATTCCCTAACTTACCGTGATTGCCAAGTCGTCTGAAATAGCAGAAACGTCAATTGAATATAGCCCTATAGTCTGTGACAAAGAAATCGCACAATGTAAATCTAACTACAAGACCTCAGATCGACAGACCAGAAACAGAAGTTTACTAACTACCTCCTTGTATATTTCTCTAACTGATACATGAGATTAATCAGTACAGGAAGTGGGATGACATGCTGGAAGGCAAATTAGGAGAAAGATTAACGAGCTCTATTGCTTCCAAATGGACATTTACTCACATAATGGAGTGTACTACCGAATTTCAGTAAACATTTACTGGGTCTACAACTTTGATTCCCCCGTTTTTTCTCCAAGTTCGGGGCTTCATTGTGAAAACCTTACAAAAAAAAATTATGATTCATAGTATTGCTAATCGCTGGCCACTACATTCTCCCATGTTCCGGATAGCATACGAATCCCGTGGCGGAAGAACTGGGCGTCTATTGTGGGGATCCACGAATCGATTCAATTGTGCATTTGTTCATATGATCGGAAGTGCTGGTCAGACAGACTGTATGCTACTGATCGAAAAAGGTGGTATTCAGAGACAGCAACGTATGGAGAATACGGCGGGAGTGATAGGACTTCTCATTTCAACGTTTCCGTGTTTATTTTGACGGGTTTTGCGACATGGGCTCGAGCACTGACCTGCTGCAAAATTGTCTTTACGTGTCTATCGCTGTATTGTGGCCGTTTGTGTTCCAGTGATGGCCCGAACGCATCAGTTGCTTTCGATAATGATGTCCTGTGACTGCCTTTGTCCGTTTCAGTAGCTACGAAAACGTTCTGTCTTCCACCACCATGTCAGTCTTAGAGATCAAAATCACCGTTCTTAAGACGTTGAAAACATTCTCTGCACGTTCTTCCACTAATATTTCCCTCACCATTGGTCTTACCCAGCATTTTAAGAGCCACACCCGCAGATTTCTTCATGTTAAAGCAGAAAATTAAAACTACCCGTACATGGCGAGAAATGGATACGTAAGTAGACGTACTTAATCGAGAATAACCTTATGATGCAATCACAAATCGACTAATATTTTTTTGGCATTACTTATGCCTAAGCTTATTGTATTACATCTATGACCAACCACCCGAACCCCACTTGCCGCTGCTGCCATCTATTACAAAACGGCGGAAGCAAAGTTGTAGACTTAATAACACATATAAAAACCTGACACAATGCTTCGGTACTGGTGAACTGTGGTATAGATAATAATTGCTCAACGATGATTAGGCTGATTAACAAACGCAACATGGATGAACTTGTGATCACACACAAGGATTCAAACGTTCACAGATTAACTCACGGTAAAATTCCCGATTTTGTAAATTAAGGTGAAACGCCAGATCTGTTTTGTGACTCACTGTGAAATGAAACGTGAAAATTATCTGGGATCACGATGCATGAAGTGAATCGTCACTGGATAAAGGAAAAGTTCAGCTCCATGTGAATGTAATTTAAAAATTACGAAGTTATGACTCACCAGAACTCCATAATGTCTTTGACAAATGACTGTAGAAAGAACATTCCTAAACGGAAGGCTAAGCTAACTCTCATCCAATGTAACTTTCCAAGTGTGCATAGAAGCGGCACATCATATTCATCAAACACCAGCACAGCGACCACTCAGCGACTAACCAATCCTGTAAAAAAAACCAACCTTCTTCACGTCCGTAACTTGGAGGGGCGGAATGACCAATTTTGCAGTCATTTTCTTCACGTGGGGCACCCCAGTCGTAGGTGTTACACAGTTATTACGCTGCCTTTCTGTGTCATGCCCGTAATCAGTACTGCCTACCATCGCAGACAGTTTTAACCTCAACATTTTTCTTCAATGCTCATCGCAACAGCAGTCACACCCAGCGATGCCTTGTCCAGTAACAGGTGACAGTGAACATGGATATTCACCGGTTAGCGTTCTAGAATTTTCACTTATGCGTAAGACTTAAACTGAAACACAAAAACTGAAGAAGTGTCTGAGAGAAAGTAAAAATAGACATACGTGGTAATCTTTTGCGCTTAGACAGGTAAGAATGAAATATTGTAACAACTAACCGTAATTTCCATGGAGCAACGCACACTGAACACATTACTTTCCACAATTACACGACTCATCATCATCATCATCATCATCATCATCATCATCATCATCATAATTTAAGACTGATTATGCCTTTCAGCGTTCAGTCTGCAGCATAGTCCCCTTATAAAATTCCTCCATGATCCCCTACTCAGTGCTAACATTGGTGCCTCTTCTGATGTTAAACCTATTACTTCAAAATCATTCTTAACCGAATCCAGGTACCTTCTCCTTGGTCTGCCCCGACTCCTCCTACCCTCTACTGCTGAGCCCATGAGTCTCTTGGGTAACCTTGCTTCTCCCATGCGTGTAACATGGTTCAAATGGCTCTGAGCACTATGGGACTTAACATCTGTGGTCATCAGTCCCCTAGAACTTAGAACTAGTTAAACCTAACTAACCTAAGGACATCACACACATTCATACCCGAGGCAGGATTCGAACCTGCGACCGTAGCAGTCACGCGGTTCCGGACTGCGCGCCTAGAACCGCTAGGCCAGCGCGGCCGGCCGTGTAACATGACCCCACCATCTAAGCCTGTTCGCCCTGACTGCTACATTTATAGAGTTCATTCCCAGTTTTTCTTTGATTTCCTCATTGTGGACACCCTCTTGCCATTGTTCCCATCTACTAGTACCTGCAATCATCCTAGTTCCTTTCATATCCGTAACCTCAACCTTGTTGATAAGGTAACCTGAATCCACCCAGCTTTCGCTCCCATACAGCAAAGTTGGTCGAAAGATTGACTCTTAGCCACAAATGTAAGACAGGTCACACAGTGATTTCTCAATTAAAATGAAGGTTATGAGTAATCTTGTTACTATACCTCCTTTGAAGAGAAGATGGCTAAACTTTTCTACAGCAGATTCTGCGTAAGTTGCACGTGTTTTCCCATGCTAATACCACCGTGCAAAAGGAGCAAGCGTTGTGGGAAGATAGTACATGTTCCGAGTTTCCTTCAGGCGCAGGTCTGCTACGGTATGGATATCGTGTGCACCACACTGCGCGAGTGAAATGGCTTTGTGCCCAAATGGAAACATACGTGGGATAGCACAATGTCTGCAGCCAAGACGTCCAAATTGTAGGCAAATTCACAGTGAAATTCTGGCGGTGAATTGACCAGACGCAATGTTGAGGTCAGCAGTAGTGAAATGGTACCAGCACTTTGCCCAAGGCCGTGCATGCGTGAGTCACGATGGTCGGGACGTTCAGGACTTGCACCATTCCATTTTCACCTTCTTCGTAAACTGCCACATCTGGGGGCAAAACATTTTGCACCGATAAGATCACACAGCGATTCTCGAATGACCCTTTGACCAAGGAACGGATGTGTATCGCCGAGGAACTTAAATATTGGTATAAAGTTCCGACTGTTATTAACAGAGAATTTAGGACCATGAAGAAAATTTTTGTCATGTATCCGTATCACTGGGCAGTGTGGTGCGGTATTAAATAAAAGTTACTGGACATTCGATAATAATATGTAACTTACTTTCTGAACTCTCCTTGTATAACACGTCGTAGAAATCTGATGTCTTACGTACTATCTGATGAAGTTCCTGAACTTCTTAAAAATGTAATTCATTTTTTTTTCTTCTAAAAAAATATTTCAGTACATAACTAAGTTTTTACTGTTAAAAACAGTCTTGATCACTATTTATTTATCAAGGTGACCGGTTTCGACCACTACTGTGGTCATCTTCAGACCATTGAGTAGGAACCTCTTTCTGTTGGAGAATCAACAGAAAGAGGTTCCTACTCAGTGGTCTGAAGATGACCGCAGTAGTGGTCGAAACCGGTCACCTTGATAAATAAATCGTGATCAAGACTGTTTTGAATAGTAAATATTTGTAACACACTGATCACTCCCACTCCCATAATGTATTCAAAAGTAACAGAATTAAGTGATTGTAAATCTTTGCCGAAATTATTTGTTTTGGGTACAGCTTTACATGGATTCGAAACGTGGACACAGAGAAATAAACAAACCTTTGGAAAGCAGTGCTTCAGAACAATGCTATAGTTTCAATGAGTAGATAAATAAGAAAGATTACGGATTAACGTCTCTTCGACATCGAAGTCATTACAAGTTCTGAATGTTTCGAAGAAGAGGGAGGAAATTGCACGTACCCTGTCAGAGGCACCATCCCGACATTTGCTTGGAGCGATTTAGGGAAATGATGGAAAATCAGAATCTTGATTGCCAGACGCGGGTTTGAACTTTCCTGCTCCCGATAGCGAGTCCAGTTTGCTAACGACTGCCGTACCTTTCTTGCTGCTGACGAAGAGATACTGAAGAGATCTGAGTGAAAAGAAATTTGTACCTGCCACTGTTTAAGAAGGGAGATAAAGAAATAGCATCAAATTTCCGTCCAATTTCACTGTTGCCAGCATTCTCAAAAATGTTCGAAAAAGTAATGTACAGTCGTCTTTATAACCATCTTATCTCAAATAACATACTGTCAAAGTCACAGTTTGGATTTCTAAAAGGTTCTGATATTGAGAAGGCTATCTTCACTTACAGTGAAAATGTGCTTAATTCATTAGACAAAAAATTGCAGGCAACTGGTATATTTTGTGATCTGTCAAAGGCATTTGACTGTGTAAATCACAATATCCTTTTAAGTAAACTAGAATATTATAGTGTAACAGGAAATGCTGCAAAATGGTTCAAATCTTATATCTCTGGCAGGAAACAAAGGGTGTTATTAGGAAAGAGACATGTATCAAGCTATCAGGCATCATCCAACTGGGAACTAATTACATGTGGGGTCCCACAAGGTTCCATTTTGGGGCCCTTACTTTTCCTTGTGTATATCAATGACCTTTCATCAGTAACATTACCAGATGCCAAGTTTGTTTTGTTTGCCGATGATACAAACATTGTAATAAATAGCAAATCAAGTGTAGTCTTAGAAAGATCAGCCAATAAAATATTTGTGGACATTAATCACTGGTTCCTAGCCAATTCTTTGTCACTAAACTTTGAAAAAACACACTACATGCAGTTCAGAACTTGTAAGGGGTGTCCAAAGAGTATATGTCTAACCTACGATGACAAGAAGATAGAAGAAGTGGACAGTGTTAAATTCTTGGGATTACAGCTTGATAATAAATTCAACTGGGAGGAGCACACCACAGAACTGCTGAAGCGTCTTAACAAATCTCTGTTTGCAATGCGAATTTTGTCAGACATAGGGGATATAAAAATGAAAAAGCTGGCATACTATGCTTACTTTCATTCCATAATGTCATATGGGATTATTTTTTGGGGTAATTCATCAAGCCAAGCTAAAGTTTTCTGGGCACAAAAACGTGGAGTAAGAATTATATGTGGTGTGAACTCAAGAACATCTTGCAGAAGCCTGTTTAGGGAACTAAGGATACTAACTACAGCTTCCCAATATATTTATTCCTTAATGAAATTTGTCATTAAAAATATATCACTTTTTCAAACCAACAGCTCAATTCATGGAATCAATACTAGAAATAAGAATAATCTTCACACGGATTTAAAGTCACTTAGTCTTGTACAAAAAGGTGTGCATTATTCAGGAACACACATTTTCAATAACTTGCCAGCAGCCATAAATAGCTTAACAACCAATGAAATTCAGTTTAAGAGAAGCCTAAAGGATTTATTGGTGGCCAACTCCTTCTACTCCATTGATGAATTTCTTAGTAAAACCAACTGATTTATATATAAGTACAACATAACTTCTGCACAATTTCAGTGCAGTAATGTGTTCACTGAAAATTTGTGTGTCTGTGTGTGTGTGTGTGTGTGTGTGTGTGTGTGTGGTTGTGTGTAAGTATAATCTAACTTCTGCACCATTTCAGTGCAGTAATGTGTTCATTGTAAATAAGTATTACAGTAGTTGTATTACATGTTTATTACCTTATAAATAAATAAAAAACTTTTTTATTTTAAATTCAGTGAATTAGTATTTGTAAAATGACTCTTAGTGTTCATTAAAAATGACGATCATTCCACTTGGGGCCTGTGGAATGGTACATGAACTTATTTGTTTTAGTTGTAAATATTTGTCATGTATTGTTGTTTTTCTGACATGTTCCACATCCTGGAGGACCTCCTCACTACGGATCAATTGGAATGAAAGTAAATCTAATCTAATCTAATCTAACCTGAGCGTGAAGAAGAAAATGGCTGACATTACCCTTCCTGAGGCATCAAAGATTAGTTGACCTGGTAATGAAATTACACAGCATAAGCAAAACGGACAGCTGCATCGGACCAGTCTTCAGATTAAAGACCAAAACAACAGCGCTATAGTCTGACTCTGTGGTTTGGAACTGTATAGTTCCGAACAACAGTTCTCAGAATGTTTCAAATAACTTTCAGGTCACGTTTTTAACTTAACAAGACCAATCACGATTTTGACAAATTTATGATGCGCCAACGTGCAATATTAAAAATTTGTGCTTTCATATGATTTAAGGTAGCACGATAGGTTGGAAAGAGAAACCGAAACAAATGTCGAGCGTATTCTTCAGTCATCCATTCAAAACACAAATAAATCTGACAATTGCCACAGAGCAGTTTTCTGAGATCAACAGCCCATAATTTACCCAAAAGAAATTTGAAGTCCATGAGGATAAAACTTAGCTGTGTCATGTACCGATGAAATGCATCGATTTCGCAAAACTTTTCTGGGAGAGACGGATTCCGTTGAAACTTCTTTAATCGTGTGACTTTCAAGTAAGAGGTTCATTTACAGCTAAATTGGCAAAATTATCGTATTTACCTTTTAAGAAACTGCACAAGATAATGATATTTGTTTGTAAAGTAAAAATTCGATATGAAGCTACACAGATGTTACGCATCTTTTTTCTTTGTGGTAAAACTCAAGTAGAATACGGTCAGTTTGTTTTCCAACAGGGTGTCACTCCAAGACATCGGGCCTCGGAAATTTTAATTGTGCTCAACGAAAATTATTGTCCTTCGGGGGATCGAGAGAGATCGTTTTGTAGCTAAGGCAACCTATTGATATTCAGGAGGCGTGGAGCCCTCATCATCGCATCCCTATCCTTATTTTCGTGTCCTCACTTTCCTGATACTAATTTAGACGACTGTTGATGAGACACTAAACCACACTTATCTTTTCTTATCTCCCATGGTGTACTGGTAATCGGAGCACATCGTATAGAAAACCCCACGTCCAGATCCCAACATTCTTTTACACTTAGGATAGAAGACTTTTTCCTACTGTCACGCGAAATCAAATTCAGCACAAGTACAAAAGTATCTTTTGCATCTTAGTCGTGTATCTTACGACCTCCATAAAAACTTTTAATAACGGAAGCAGAAACAGTTATGGGTTCTCTGACAAAGCTTGAGCTTCAATTCAGCATTTTTCTTCTCTGTGACAAGAGCTACGTTAAATTTTGCCACAGCTTTTTTAATCCCTTATAGTTCACGCTCCATTCCGACAAATTTATTATTATTTGTTCTTAGCCAATATCTTTATGTGATAAATCACATTACTCTCTTTGCGATTATCCAACAAAATAAAATTTAGGAATGGATTCCAGAGACAACGCATGGTGTCGATTGCATTGTCCACTGGAATTTCAGAATGTTGACTGGAACTCGGTATATGCCTATGATATGTGAGCTGCGCCACAGTTGTTTTTGTCGCAGCCTTGACACTCACCTGATGCCTTTTGCTTTCAGGTCCTCTCAGCGCCAGCAGAAACCCTTCAGCAGCTAGACGGCTCTACCCTGCTGGTAAGCTGCTCAGATTTCACTGCTCCCGTACCTGAAGAACCGAGATTGCAAGTCGACACGTGCGTCCTGGATGAATTTGTGCTAATCCCACTTTGCACTGTGTGCACTACACGGGTTGTTCTCATTTCACTCTATGTACGCACTATGAGACCGTAGTATGTCTTTGGCATTTCCCTCTCTTCTTACTTGATGCTGCGCTCATTAGTCGACAACAAAAAGAAGCTATCTTTCTAAGAAAATTCCGCACTGGCTGTATCAGTGTTTGTGCAGATTTCATAATAATAAAAAACATTGATACAGCCAGTGCGGAATTTTCTTTGAAAAATGTCGAAGTTTGAATGTGGTTGCCCGCCCTACAAAACAACATGAAAAAGAAGCTAGCCACTATATCCTGTTTACTGAAAACTGTATAATTTAGAACATGCCATGGATTTTTGTGAGACATTTTTCAATTAAACGGTAAGTCTGTGTGTGTCACTTTGTCATTTCTTCCAGTACCATAACGTCATTACAAAACAACCAACACAGTCATTCGCAGGATATATTTATCGCCTCTGAAAAGTGTGCCAGCATTTATGGTAGAGTGTTAGGAAACTACTCCCACACTTTATAATGACGACAGTTTTCTTTATTTCAACGAAGAGAAAAGCGATTTGAAGTTCATATTTCATACACACAACATTTACCAGGGATTTCCTTTCGAAAAACAAAATCTTGACTAAAGCGATTAATAAGCGACTCTACCCGCAAATGATAATATACAGTAATAATCTAGATGCAAATCTACATATTGACTACACTTGTTCATGGAGGAGGGACTACAATCCAGTCAAAGGAAGATACCAAAGTAGTTGCTGTTTCAGCTAACAATGCTTCTGACAGCCTGGAAGACGTACAAAATAAACACATTTTTCTAGCAAAGTACGAAAGTTATTCAATGTCTGTTTTTATTAGTATGTGCACACTCACATGAAAAATCTGCATAGGTTTTGAAATAGAGCAGTAAACCATCTTATTCATAGTCTACTTATTTCTGATTAACATCAAAGACTGTAGCCTGAAGGAGGCACTACATACTAATCATCTGGTTTTGTAGTACCTGTTACTCACTTCCAAACGAAATACGCCGTTGCTCAATGTCAGGAAAAGTGTAAAGCGCAAATTCAAATAGAAGAAATCCCTGCAATCACTGTCTCACTCGCGAATGACATTTGCTTTATGGCTTTAGTAAAGTAAATTATTTGCAGGAAACAGGCTTTAACGTCATTCACCTGTTCAGAATGTTGCTGCATGTATGTTGTGAGTAAATGGTTTTCTCCGTTCTACATACGAAAGGAAAGCAACAAAAGTAGGAATGCTACAAGTCTCTAGAAATCTTAAACAGCTACACATTAGAAGATAGTACATAACTTATGACAAACAAAAATGTCACAGAAATCCGATCTTTACTGACTCAATACACATGTACATTAAATAGAAAATTTATTTGACTTACTGTGGAGAGGCGAGGAAAACTTACGTATTAATTGTTAATAATCATATTAAGTCAACTGCAATTTCTACGAAGAAATTAACCAATATGACGGACACTAAGCAGAGAGAGATTCATTTTCAAACTGAAAATAATCATCACAGAAACAGCGTAGGTTTTTTTGAATTTGTAAATTATAATTTTTTTACAATGCTGATGTACGGCCTCTAAGTATAGCTGGCTTATTAGCTCGAATAACAATTTTTAAAGAAACGTGATTTTCCTCAAAACTGATACATGACGGGATCTATAAATGAAATAAATACTTCTCAAAATAAAAGTGGAGTATATATTATTTGAGACAACAATTTTCGTTAACAAATGCCGGAAGAAGTATGTGCTTTTTGTTAACTCTGTTATAGACACTAACACCAAAAACACTGATATATTTCAGTTTTAGAAAGCTAGACTTAGACTAACAGAAGACAATAAATTTCCATGCTACTCAAAAATGTGGTTGATTTGGTCTCCATCACACTCTTTTTTAATTTTATTTTACTACGGTATCACCTTCACCTGACTTCATTAAACTACACAACCCAACGGTTGGTAAGAAACAAAGTTAGTTTCACTGACATTCAGTACATTTGAAGTCACGTGATATTTTATACGCTGCAGCAGACGATTAGCTTTGTGAAAAATATGCGAAATGCCAATAACAGGTGTTCACAAGTCTTTGATAGTTATAAAACAAATTCACTTTTTGAATAGAGGTCCGCTCGGTTTTAAGAATTTCAAAGACATAGCGGGGCAATGCAGATATTTATAATTATTAGTTCTGTAAGAAGATTGTACTTTCAATCAGGAATATGACCACACACAAACAATGACTACTTTTCACTTGAAGAAAACCAAGACAGGAAAACTCATCTATGTAATCACAACACACGAGCGTTTCTCCTTGCTGTATACTTCTGCGGCAAAGTCTGCAACGAAGATTTAGGGACTCAACTGAACAGGGAAAAGCAAAGCAAAAAGAAAAGCGACTTTTTTTGGATTAGATAAGATCTTTGACTGTTGTTGCTACTTGTAGCTGTTCCATTGGTATACTGAACATTACCACATAACTTTGTCGGTAAGCTGAGAAAAAGAACTTATGTTAACGCTGAAACTTTTTTCACGCTTTACGACCGCAAAAATTCGGCAAATGGTTTAGAAACCTTTATTAGACTATAAGAAGCTTGACTATTGTCTTAAAGTGATCGACATTACCAAAATATGAAATTCTTGCTAGTAACACATTTTTCAGTTCAACAAACACCCGCACTTTGTGCCGGAGCAAATTAGTGGGAACTAACAAGTGCATATAATGGGACCTCCTTAGTTTCATAACAACAAGAATACAAAGACCAGAGGACTCTCAATTGTCGGCTTCTGAAAAGTCAGTTACACTCGATTGCAAATCAACAAAGACGGTTTTTTTATTGCAGATAAATTACAGTAATACATTAAAATAAATACAAATACAATTGGATTCAGTGCTTCAGTAATGATTACTGTTTGCACTCTGAAAAGGAGAGTTTCGTAAACTATTGTGAAACTGCCAAAAGCTTACAATAAATATTATTGTATTCTGTACATCCATTCTTTAAAACAGTAGGAAATGATTTGTCACAAATTTGTCACAGTTCTTCCACGTGTAACTGTGAACAACAGCAAGGACTCTTAAAACACTTTATACAAAGAGTAGCAAAAGACATATGAACTCTCATGTTGATCAGTAACTACGTATAAGCAGCACTGAAGAAGATATTTAGGTTGTACTAGTACAAATATTGTGTGACGTAAACGAATCAGTTTGACCAAGATCCTGAAAAAGCGCCACATTTCTCGTTAACATTTATGAGGAACCAGTCATTCACATAATTACAACTTCGTCAAGAACCTGAAATCGCTATTTATGTGTAACTGCCTAGAAGAACTTTTGGAACGACAATATTACCAAAGTAAAGGAAGAAATTTGTCGGTTCCTGAAGCCAAGTAAGTATTACGTCGTCAGTCTGAAATTACTTTCTTCACTAATCCGAAAAACCTCCCAAGGTAAGGAAATAATATTACGTTTACCCGTGTCTAAGCTGGTGTTTAATATTTTCTTTTCTCTCAAGACTGGTAAAAACAAAAAAAAGCAAGGTAAACTGGTACAAAATGCAAGATAATGTGTAAAGTTGTCCGCACTTACTCACTTTCAAATCGCATTGGAGTTATTAGAGACGTGATCAGTGACGCTGCGCAGCTTTGTTTCAATTCAGTAAGACATTACTCGTCGTGAGAACATTGTAAGACAGTTAAAAAATATTTATTAGGGTCATCGTTCATGAAGATACGAAAAGGAATTAATTTAACCACCCCTACCTGAAGCTAGCTCGAAAATTATGAATTCTCTTAGAAAACTATACCTGCAACGAAGATCTTGTTAAGATTTGAACGAAAAGTCTCTGAAAATACATAAATGCAAATTATTACATTGCGTTTCCCAGAGTAAAAAATCACCTAATCTCTCTTCACCGTAGATTTAATAAGACAGTTTTTACGCGAATTTTTGTAAATGTTCCAGAAGAGAAACGAGGTAATTAATAAATATTGAAACTAATCACTATTTAGAAACGTTCGAACACAATGCGAAAGGAAATCAGTCACAGCAACGTCAAGATAAAGAATTCAAGGAAATTTATTTACAGTGCCCGTGGTTACGAATTTTATGTAATGGGAAAGACAGACTGGATTAGCACTGAATAGCAAAAATTCATTGTTGTGTTACCAATAATTCTCAGTAATTTCAGAAGAAAAAATAAATGTATATTCAGCACTATAACACAGATTCAGATGCGATAAAATGGCCATGGTTAAGTGATGCTGTTTACCCCCATGATGACACATCATCATAGTTTTTGGAAAATAATCCCACTGTTGCAAAGTCGTTGAGATCTTCCTGCTAAAAATTTCAGTTGCTGTATTACAGACGCATGATCAAAATCTTCTGTCACGATAATGAACGCTATATTCTTTGCTATTTTATACGGTAAGAAATTTCCAGAACTTTTCTACTTAACATACATCATACTGTTATTAATTTTACAAGTTTCGCTGCTGCTGCCGCTCTTAAGACAGCAGACAAATTCTTACAAACATTCTGAAGTAAATCTGAAATATGTAAGAAATTATAATTCGGCAGCCATTGGCTATATATATATATATATATATATATATATATATATATATATATATATATAAATTTACTGTGCTTATGGTTACGAAATTTATAAGTAAAGACTGTAGTGGGAAAGACAGACTGGATTAGCACTGAATAATAAAAATGGCTAACAGACACACCCACCCCAATTCCATTCATAATTTAATATCTTAAGGTAGCCAACCACTTCTATAAGGCTATCTGTTGCAGATTCTTTTTGTTGCGGCAATGTTTGCAAAACAACAGACTGAAATTTTCACAAACGAATTATTTTTTAGAAAGGAGAAGAAATTATGTAATTTTGTTGCCTACATAATAAGTAATTTAATATAAGTAGGACCATATGATTTTATGGAAAATACATATTAGACTGGGCTGATTGAAAAATCTGGTACTACTGTAATAACTCTGAATAAAGGAAACAGAGCTTCTTGCAAGAAATACTACTGCAAGCTAACAGCTTTTACCAAAATAATTGAAACGCAGAGTAATAAAACCGTGTGTATAGCATTCTTTACTACTAACAAAATATAATATGTCGTTCATAAACAGAGACTGAAACTGTCATAGAACTAATCAACAAAAATTGTCACTGCTTGCGCATCTCAATACAGAAATAGTTCCTACTTGAATTTCATGAACAGACGCACTTAAACGTTTCTTGAATATTAGGTCTACTGATAATTTTGTGCTAACAAAACTTTCTAATGTTTACACAAAAATTTCTTGATTTAGACTATATTTAAACTGAAGCATACGTTACTGAAAAACAGAATGCTAACTGAAACTACACTGGCAATATTTACTCTTCGTTGTACTTATAAAGAAGAAACCAAGTGACGAAGAGATGACAACACAATTGCTCTATTTTATGAAAGCAAGCAGTGTTCGAATTTTCCACAACTGTTTTTCCTCCGCAAACAACGTGGAAATACGAAGCAAGTTAGAGAAATATTACACAATAAATTTTGTAATTCTTACATGAGTCAACTATGCTTACTTAGATAATGACTGAAATAATGTGACAGATGTTTGCGGTAACGAAATCTAAACAAAGAATCCGGAACAAATATTTGTCACATTTAGGGTTACCTGCACGTAGCCACGGTTATCACCGTCGGTGAGATCTGTAGCTGGTACATACATAGTAAACTGCTGATATTTGTGACAAAATAGCTAAATAGCTAAAAACCGTATACATATATATATATATATATATATATATATATATATATATATATATATATATATATTAGTACTAGTTATGCTAGACATTTAATAAAAGAGGTCGGTTTTAACATGCCAGTGTTTTGTTTCCCACAAAGTTCAAACACGAAAAATACCTGTAATATTATTGTACTAATGATTTCCCCATCATATATAATACGATAAAAATAACAGAAAATAAGCCGGGACCGTTCGTTAAAGATATCTGTACGAATTTCTTCGCAGACTTCACAGTTCATGAAATGAATAAATTTATTCAACAACATAATAAATTTTTATCAACTTGGGGCACACAGGCTGCGGTTTTTTCGATAGATTCGTATTGGATTTGCTCCTTAAGCGTCATAGTAATCTAGGAAGAATTTCACGTCAGTAAATACCATGCCTATATTCATTTGTCATGAAATCAATGTGTGATTCACAAACAAATAAAACGTGAAAAAACGGCAGATTTGTAGCACACATATTTATTCATTAAAATGTCAAAATCATCCGTGGCAGACGGAAATAGTTTCACACACGATCAGTATTTTCCCCGAAGATGAGAAAGCAGCTACGTTCAACACATCAGCAAACAGCGTTAAAAAATAGTTCACAGCTGAAGACACCGGTAAAATTGCGTTGAGGTAGAAATATTATATCTTACATGGCGCTGCGTAATTATGTAGAACATACATTTATTGACAACAACTCACCTAATGTATTAATATGAAATCAAGAACGACTATTTACTGCAAGAAAGTGAAACTGAATCCGTTTTTCAATTATGAGATTAGATGTGACTCTATTTTAATGGACGCATAGCAGTTTTCTCTTTCTTTCTAGGTTCTACCACAATTTTAAGAGGCTACATTTTCGTAACAATCTGGAAACAAATTAATTTGCCTTAACTGCGATGTTTCACAATGGGTTTCTTGTAGTTCTTGAAGTGTATAACTAACATGAAATGATGGAATCTAATACTTACTGCTCCTAATTTCCCCTACGTACAGTTTCATTGCTACTACAGAACATTTGAATATGTGTCTCATTTTTCCACAATTGCTCGACAAACAAACTCAATACTTACGTTACGTAGAAGCTGTACGGTATAAGTCATCATAGTATACTTGTATTCATTATTTGACGCTATGAAAAGTGATTTTGCCTGTGTAAAAATACAATATTCAAAAACAATGTAACAAAACTTTCGCTCAACTAATTTAGAATTAATGAAGGGAAACAGTCGATTATATACTTTTTGCTCTCTTCAACCGTATCGTAACCAGGCGATTTACACGCAGTCTTCGTCACTTACAGCAACGAGACTTATTTCTCTTCCTTGTTTACCTTCTTCTAAAGGAAAAAAAGCTTGGCTTGTAACACAGACTAAACAGTGTGATAACATTGCTACCAGAATATGAACATTTACTGTAACGTTGAATCGAATAACGTTCCTTCACAAAATGTCAATATTTTACGAATTGCAATACAAGAGAAAATATTTCGAATGTAGCCACTAATGTACTACAAAGTTTAAGACTCACTAATTAAAATACTATCTCACTTACAAAAATTTATTACGGGGATAAGCATATAATTGAAATCCATGATACGACTAAGCTCTGATTCCTAAAGAATTCCGAATCCCTTAACAAAGTGACCGAGATTTTAGTGTTAATGTGTATATGGGAAACAATTGTACAGTGAATGCTCAGAATCTGTTACATTTTAGGCACTGCTAAGCTCCTTCGTAAATGTCATGAGAGTTAGCAAAATCTTGTGCTCTAAACACAGACTAAAATACAAAAACATCAGTTCTGAAGCTGAAGAAAAATGAAAATAATTACTCTGTCAACCCGTGCTAGAAAATATGGACTGGAATGCTGCTGTTAACTATATTCTCTCTGTGCAAGATGTTCCTAGCATGGCAATCTACACTTACCCAATTGCAGAAATTAAAAATTATGCGCTCTAAGTCAACAAGCTGTGTATGAAAAATAATCTGAAATTCACACACAGATATTATACCAAGTCCGAACACTAAGAGATGAGGCTGTCTGATTGTCATTGGTATGAAGCGTAAATGTAAATGTATGTGCATAATAAAAAACAAGTTATCAAGTACCTCGGTTTGTTTTGTGTATGAAATACTTCAAGTGTAAAGCTTTGCTGTTATTAACGAGGTGTAATCCTTGCAGATGCACCACACAGACTAGATTATTGCAAAACGCATCGTTAGATATTATTTAATAATTTAATATTGCTGTTGTTTCACCGTAGGGATTTTCTTCCTAAAAATCTCGAGCGGAGCCTAAAGTGCATATCAGTCAAAAATGAGGTTGCATTATATATTACAACTTACTGTATAAAATAAGTAAAATAATTAATGAGTAATTTCTGGGAAATAACGCTCTCTAATTGAAAAATAAAAAATTATAATTTCGTACCCTTCCTCCGTGGGTACCTAAATATGTTCGTGGTGTGGAGTGGACGTAGAGTGTCCTTAATAGGACAACATTTCATTTCAGTGATTTTCCCGAGGTTGGATAAACAGCACTGAGTTATTGTTTTAGTCTGTATTTCATAACTAGTTTCGAACTAAATAGCTTTAATCGTGGATAAATGGCAGGTGTATCGGACACAAAAAGTTAATTTTACCTGTCATTAGTAGTGGTAATTATCTCAAAAGTTAACAAGTTCACTTGTTATTTCGAGCACATAAGGCTATTTTCGAGAGCATACTTGTAAAAATGAAAATGCAAGTCCCATCTATTGGACGAAAGTCTAAATCTAGTTATGGTTAAGAACTATATTGTTTTACCACCTTATATATGGATGAACTGGAGTGGAAGTACGTTTGTGAAATGCGTAAGTTTTCACGACTCGTACAAGAACTGCGATTTAAAGCAACTGCGACGTCCTACGCACACCGTAAATAAACACGAAACACATTTTTTTTACGTAGCTGAATCAATGCTGGGTGTACACAGATGATATTTTGCGACTTCTGTAAAAGAAAGTAGTAGGGCCACGTACTCGAAGAAGGTCAATACCTACTTTTTTATCATAACTAACGTTGTAGCAAAAGAGACGCAGTTACCAGCGTGTTCACAGTAAATATTAACTGGTTTTTGCAGCCACGGTCTCAAAGTTGACAAGTTCCACAGCATAACATGTCGATCGTAGCAAAATAATTGCAAGCCATACATGTATGCATATTTCCCACTGCCGAGAGAAGCTTTAGAAGTCGCCAGGAAATGGTTGATATTAAGAAAAGTAGGTTCCAAGGGTTCTAGGGGTGGTTCCGCTAACGCGATTCGCAAGCTGTTAGCCAATCATGGGTATAAGCCAATGTCGGTACGTTAGCCTTAGTAAAAGTTTGTAAAATTATGAAAAGCAAATTTCGTTTCCGTTTTTAGGATTCCTTACTTTGGTCTATAGAAACAGAACCCTTATAGGATCACTCTTTTTGTCCGTCGCCTGTCCGCGTGACGGCCGGTATTTCTCACGTATCAAGTTCAAATTTACGTCAAGTTCTAACGTTCCCTTGGCTGTGTAAAACGTTAAGCTCCTAAGTGAATGAAATCAAAAGATATAGCCGTTTATGTCACCTATTTGGATACTCGCAAAGTCACTCGTCAAAACCTGTAGATGAACTATCTAAATACATAATTAAATTTGTACAGAATCATCTAAGCTCAAGTCCTGTTTTTTTTTTCTTTTTTTATTGTTGAGGTGTGTTACTGTAATGTTACAGCGTACGAATCGAACTGAGAAATTAAAATAGATATTGTAACTAACTGAGATTCTCAAAAGCAGAGAGAGCTATATATCGATGGAAAAAGCTTCCAAAATAAAAGTTTTATTGTCCAGCTCACTGTTGATACATATCCCGATAATTGGTTTCAGGAAAGTTGTATTGCCGTCTTCAGGCCGTCGGATACGGGAATTATAATAAAATCTGCCACACGTAGGAGCTTTATAATTCACGTGTCCGATGATCTGAAGACGGCAATACAAATTATAATAAAATCTGCCACACACAGTTGCTTTATAATTCACGTGTCCGATGATCTGAAGACGGCAATTCAACTTCGTTGAAACCAGTTAACAGTATATGGATCATCTACGAATTGGGCAATAAAACTTCTATTTTGCGTAGTTTCTTACATTAAGGTATTATTTTATCTTTCTAGTTTTGATGACAGCCAAATGTGACAATACTGGTTAACGACAGAAAGTATTTTCTGTGATTACATAAAAGAAAATTTTATGTATGGAAACGTGTGAAAATGAAATTTTGGCACTAACAGTTTTCTCAATACGCGTGTAGCACTACAGTATAATCGCGACGCAACACGCTCGCACTTCTCCAGCGGCTGATTTTGATTGGTGGATAGCATAGGGGACATCTAAAGGCTAAAAAGTCGCCAGAAGAGCTCGCTTTTTAAAGAAAAAATTTCAAAAAGAAAAAGGCGGCTGACGAAGGTTTTGTGCAAAAAAGTTAGGATTTTTTTTTCGTAAGGGAGGCACTAACTTTTATGGAACGGTAATGCCTCATCTGTAAGAATAAATGTGTCAAAATTAATCGCGGGCGGCATTGTTCTGGTTTCCGATGAGATACCGACAAAGAGAGCGCGTAACGATCGTGACAAAAGAATTCCGATACGTACACCATCGCACTTTTCTGGTGGCGGCTTCCGATTGGTCGACGAGCAGAGGGAATTTTAAAGCGAACGAAGTCGCCAGCTAACAATCGATTTTTTCCGCACACACAGACGCAGACACACCCTCATACACACACGTAGAAAGAGCGAAAAAAAAGGCAGATCGGCCAGCGTTTCGCTAACAAGGTTCGCAAATTGTCGCAAGCACTGCGCGGCCGGTCGGGAGTGCCTGAGTGGACGGAGCGGGCAGGGGGGCGCGGAGGTGGCGGGGGCGGCGGCGGCGGCGGCGGCGGCGGCGCTGTCGCCGGGCGGCGGCCTCCTTCGCCCCGAAACGAGTGCGCGCTGCGCATGCCTCAGAGAGGCCGTAAAACGGCTACGAGTCGGAGCGCGCGCGGGGCGGGGTGTTTAAAAACCAGAGGCGGCGGCCGGCGCCATCCACTTACCGGGCGGGCGGCAGGCGCGCTGCTGGCCGCTGCACTGCACTGCACGCCGGCTATCGATCGCGCCGCTATCGCCGCTGCTGCAGCCGCACATTCGCACTCTGCGTCATCGCCGAGGCGGGCGATTTTTGACGCGGCGCGACGCGGCACCTCCAGAAACCGAGGCGGCGGCGGTGGCGGCGGCGACTAGGCCGGGTGTCCGGTCTATTAATAGCGACCTCCTAGGCGGCGACTATGATACTGGCGCGGCGAGCCCCCACCAGGCGCGTCGGTGGCGCGCGGCCCGTGATTAGCACAATAGCGCCGATTGACATAACTGTGCGCGCCCGGCGCGGCCAGAGAGAGCGCCTAAACGCGACCGCGCCGCGTCACGTGGGCCGCCTGCCGCCTGCCCCCGCTTGACATTCGACCGGCCCACCGCACACGCCGCCCCAAAACCGCACCGTGGCCTGCCCCCGCCAAATATTTCATTGCGTTAACAAACCTCCACCTGGCATCGAACCTGCGGCATCCAAGGAATGGATACAGTCGCGTCCGAAACGGCGTTCGTTCCGCTCGAAATTTTCCAAGTCCCGTCTATCACCGTTCACTCACGATACTGGCTGCCAGTAGCGACGATAGTATTAAACGTTTTTATTAGAAAATATCTAAGTTCAGAACACAGTGATGCACAGTAAAACATGACGTTAAAACATCAATCTACGCATTACTTCCAGCGGTAATTGAAAAAAAAAGATTTCTTAACTCATAGCTCCGTCCGAACAGGCCTCAGAAAGCCCAATTGTACCGACCGACCGCCGTATCATCCTCAGCCCGTTCAAATGGTTCAGATGGCTCTGAGCACTATGGGACTTAACATCTGAGGTCATCAGTCGCCTAGAACTTAGAACTACTTAAACCTAACTAACCTAAGGACATCACACACATCCATGCCAGAGACAGGATTCGAACCAGCGATCGTCGCAGCCATGCGGTTCCGGACTGAAGCGCTAGAACCGCTCGGCCACAACGGTCGGCCCCATAGGCGTCACTAGAGGTGGTCACCACAACACTTTACCGGCCGTTATCAATTTATAGAAGCGGAGCCGCAAGTTCTCAGTTACTTAGCTCCTCAGTTGTTTCTGCAAGGGCTGAGTGAACCCGGCTTGCCAACAGCACTAGGCAGACCCAGACCGTAACCCATCCAAGAACTAGACAATCCTGACAGTGCAAAACTGCGGTGATCTATGGGGTAACCGATTGTCACTGGGGCAAGGTTGTTGCCAATGAAAAAAAAGAGGAGAGTGTAAAATTAAAACAAACAATTCAAGCGATAGTGCCTATTACACAAACACAGGCAGCAAGGAGGAGAGGTTCAAATGGTTCAAATGGCTCTGAGCACTATGGGACTTAACATCTGAGGTCATCAGTCGCCTAGAACTTAGAACTACTTAAACCTAACCAACCTAAGGACATCACACACATCCATGTCCGAGGCAGGAGTCGAACCTGCGACCGTAGCAGTCGTGCGGTTCTTGACTGAAGCGCCTAGAACCGCTCGGCCACATCGGTCGGCTCCATAGGCGTAACTAGATGTGGTCAGCGCAACATTTTCCCGGCCGTTGTCAATTTTCGGAAGCGGAGCCGCAACTTCTCTGTAACGTAGCTTCTCAATTGTTCCAACAAGGGCTGAGAGCATTCAGCTTGCCAACAGCACTAGGCAGACCCAGACCGTAACTCATCCAAGGACTAGACAAGCCTGACAGTGCTAAACTGCGGTGGTCTGTGGGGTAACCGGTGTTGTCACTGGGGCAAGGTCATAAGGTCGTTGGCAATGAAAAAAAAAAAGGAGAGTGTAAAATTAAAACAAACAATTCAAGTGATAATGCCAGTCACACAAACACAGGCAGCTAGGAGGAGAGGGCGGCGAGAGTTGGGAGGTTAAACAAGGGCGAAGTAGCACTGAACTCGAGACATCTCCACCAAATAACAGAGTGGAATAGGTAAACTTCATTTTCAGTATATAACTGGATAAGCAAGTCAGTCCATAAGTAGATGAAAGCAGATCCCAATAGGATTATGGTCCTTATAGGATTACACACAGGAAGGCATTCTGACAGTGTGAAATCTTACGGGACTTAAACTGCTAAGGTCATCAGTCCCTAAGCTTACACACTACTTAACCTAAATTATCCTAAGGACAAACACTCACCCATGCCCGAGGGAGGACTCGAGCCTCCGCCGGGACCAAGACATTGTCTCTAAGGGTTAGGTGCAGCTAAAATTACATGCCAGGTTGCAATTAAAGTATAACGCCCCTTCAGCATCCCTGTCAATGGTGATGGTACACTACATTGGACATAGCAAGACCGAGTAAATATCTGGGCGTGAACTTCCAGAAATCGCAGTCGACTCGTTGAGCTAAAGGGAAGTATAAATCAGGATTTGAACCCCACTCCTCCCAAAAACGAACCCGTGTTAACCAGTGTAGTGTCTCTCTTGGTTACGGCTTGCTGTTTCTTGCTACCCGATATACCACTGATGCCAATGGAAAAAAATCGAATAAGGGTTTGGTAGACACTAGATACATAACGGGAGGAAACTATACTTCGAAAGGGCATATACATTAAAAGGTACTTCCAGTACCCACAATATGAACACAACGGTGGCCAGAAAAGAAGAATCACACAGAAGGTTCTTGAGCTACAGGTATGTTCAAAATGGTTCAAATGGCTCTGAGCACTATGGGACTCAACTGCTGAGGTCAGAAGTCCCCTAGAACTTAGCACTACTTAAACCTAACTAACCTAAGGACATCACACACATCCATGCCCGAGGCAGGATTCGAACCTGCGACCGTAGCGGTCGCGCTGTTCCAGACTGAAGCGCCTAGAACCGCTCGGCCACTATGGCCGGCTACAGGTATGTTAATGAGGAAGAAAAATGCTGAGAAAGTTGTCGTCGTTTCATATAAGGTAAGAGCTGACGAATGTACACATCGGTGTCGCTGTATAACCGTACCCACAACAAATGCAATTTTCAGAGTTAAGGGTACCTTCATCGTATAGAAAAACAATGGAACTATGGTAAACGGATGCAGCAAGTGGTCTCGTCCATTTGTAACTGATAGTGGACAACACCACTGGACTGACGGTCCGTATGTGACAAGTTTTACAATGAAGTTTTACATGCTCCATGTCCAAAAAGCTATGTACAGAAACTAGGAATTTAGCTAACAACAACAGCGTTAAACCAAGTAGTCAGAAACCGCACGCTACGTTGTCAGCACAACCCGGTGAAAGAATCTGATTCCATTGCTCCGACCGGCCGGGGTGGCCGAGCGGTTCTAGGCGCTTCAGCCCGGAACCGTGCTGCTGCTACGGTCGCAGGTTCGAATCCTGCCTCGGGCATGGATGGGTACGATGGCCTTAGGTAAGTTACGTTTAAGTAGTTCTAAGTTCTAGGGCACTGATGACCTCAGAATTTAAGTCGCATAGTGCTCAGAGCCATTAAAACCATCCATTGTCCCGATTCGAATCTATTATATCCGTGCCGTATGCCAACAAACAGACGGACGCAGCAACCACGGAAACGGTGGCGCGAAGACTACTACGTGTGGTCCGTTAGCGCTTGTGCGTTTTTTTGACCAGTTTGAGAATCAACTGTTAAATTTAATTCAGGACAAGAGAGGAAAAAAAGGAAATAAAGCTAGGGTTCATTGTCCACTTGACGACGCCGTCAATAGAACACAAGCCCAGAGGGCATTGGGATGGTGAAAGTAATCGGTCGTACCTTTTTCAGAATCGTGCCGTCATTCATCTTTACTTGTTTTGGTGGAAGTTTTGTAAGCCTCTATCTCCATGATCGTGCATGAAATCGAATTTCACTATTCCCGAATACGAGTCCAGGATGCTAAATATACTTAGAGACAAAGCATATCCTCTATACTATCGGCTTGTCACCACAAACAAGAATCAGGGGGCACCTCAGAACGCACACAAAGGAGTGTCGAGATGAAAGGCAGGCATGTTTTCGCACAGAACTGTGGTGGGCGTCCAGTATTGCGCCAATGTTGCACCACGGCCAACCGTCACCCTTCGCAGAAAAGTGTGTCTTCAACGCGGCTTGCAAACTTGCACGCCCGTTACTAAAGATGATTTCAGCACTCATTTATTGTCGGAGATCTCCCCAACCCCTCGCGGGCTCGTATGCATAAAGATGCTGCAGCGAATTTGAGAACTGGTTTGCGAATTCAGGCGGGCGGCCCGCCTAGGCGGTCCGGTTTGGGGTGCTGCAACGGACGCCCTGGCGTGGCCAGAGCCGGCGTCGCTTTCTGCAGCACTGGGAGACGTCTCACGGCCGGCGTCCCCAGCGGTAACAGCTCGGAGCTTCTTCGGCAGTCGACCCACACTGCAGTCGCCGTTGCAGCTGCCGCTGCCGCCTACGACATCTACCGTGGACGTTCTAGTAAGTACGCGTCCCAAGCGCAGTACAGGTATAGCTAATGTCGCCACTTTGTCTGCTACTATTAGCTGTACAACGTCGTTGCAGTGTGGGTGGTTCTCGCTTGAGTTTACATCCATCTACATCTACATCCACACTCCGCAAGCCACCCAGTGGTGTGTGGCGGAGAGCACTTTACGTGCCACTGTCATTACCTCCCTTTCCTGTTCCAGTCGCAGCATGGTTCACGGGAAGAACGACTGCCGGAAAGCCTCCGTGCGCGCTCTAATCTCTCTAATTTTACATTCGTGATCTCCTCGGGAGGTATAAGTAGGGGGAAGCAATATATTCTATACCTTATCCAGAAACGCACCCTCTCTAAGCCTGGACAGCAAGCTACACCGCGATGCAGAGCGCCTCTCTTGCAGAGTCTGCCACTAAACATCTCCGTAACGCTATCACGCTTACGAAATAACCCTGCGACGAAACGCGCCGCTCTTCTTTGGATCTTCTCTATCGCCTCTGTCAACGCGACCTGGTACGGATCCCACACTGATGAGCAATACTCAAGTAAAGGTCGAATGAGTGTTTTGTAAGCCACCTTCTTTGTTGATGGACTACATTTTCTAACGACTCTTCCAATGAATCTCAACCCGGCACCCACCTTACCAACAATTAATTTTATATGATCATTCCAATGCAAATCATTCCGTACGCATACTCCCAGATATTTTACAGAAGTAACTGCTACCAGTGTTTGTTCCGCTATTATAATCATACAATAAAGGATCCTTCTTTCTATGTATTCGCAATACATTACATTTGTCTATGTTAAGGGTCAGTTGCCACTCTCTGCACCCACCCAAGTGCCTATCCGCAGCAGATCTTCCTGCATTTCGCTACAATTTTCTAATGCTGCAACTTCTCTGTATACTACAGCATCATCCGCGAAAAGTCGCATGGATCTTCCGACACTATCTACAAGGTCATTTATATATAATGTGAAAAGCAATGTTCCCATAATACTCCCCTGTGGCACGCCAGAGGTTACTTTAACTTCTGTAGACGTCTCTCCATTGATAACAACATGCTGTGTTCTGTTTGCTAAAAATTCATCAATCCAGCCACACAGTTTTTGAATAGAACATGTTTAAAATACCTGGTCCAGCTCTCGAGATTCATATTTTCTTTCAGCAGTTGCTGTAGACGAATGACGGAAAGTTTCTTTAGAACAAGACACGGCCGAATTTATTCCTCATACTTGCAGATCCGAACTAGTGCATGCCTTCAAATGACATCGTCATGGAGAGGACTCTGAACACTAATCTTCCACCCCTTAGGATTCCAGATCTGGTTCCCAGTTTCTTTCCAGCCTTATCCATCAGATTTATCTACCGGCATTTCTGTCTACTGGTTTGGAAATATAATTAGTTAAAGTGAGTACACCTATCGTCCAACCTTTCAGAATGTTAAGCCCGGGAGGCAAACCGGGATGCGTCACTTTCGCGAGTAGGGCACCACCAGTTACCTGCATATATCCTGGATGTCCCAGAAGGAATGGTCACTATTCAGTGATATGGTAGCAACGACCATTTGAAGCAGAAAGGCTGTAAATATGAGAAACAAGATCTCTAAAACGCATACGTTAAGAGCTATAATCACTTGTTTGCTTTCCATATGGATCAAAACAAGAAAAAATGTCCAGTAAACATAGGCTCTGAAATGCATACCTTAAGAACTATGAGCACTTGGTCATCTTCACTACAGTGGAAGACATTTCTTCTACTGAACAAGTGCTCATATCACGCATTTTAGAGCACATGTTTAATAGACAATCTTTTCTTGTTCCCTTTCATGCCACCTCTTCCCAAGACCCTGGAAGCACAGAGCGTGCAATAGAAGAGATCTGTTTCATAGTATCGAGGATGAAGAAGTGTTCGTAGTTCTCAACGTATGCATTTCAGAGCTCATGTGTAATAAACTTTCTTGCTTCGAATGATCGGTCCTGTCATATCCCTGAATACTGACCATTCCTCCTGGGATACCTCGCATATGTTTTCCGCATATGTATGGCGAAGAATACTTTCCTGTTGCCGGCCGGTGTGGCCGAGTGGTTCTAGGCGCTTCAGTCTGGAACTGCCTCGGGCATGGATGTGTGTAATGTCCTTAGGTTATTTAGGTTTAAGTAGTTCTAAGTTCTAGGGGACTGATGACCTCAGATGTTTAGTGCTCAGAGCCATCTGAACCATCAGCCAACTTTCCTGTTGCATTCGTGAATGGTGCTTGAGAGGAGTGGCCCTCAGCAAACCTTACACCTCAACTTGAAGCATCAACTTGCCACTTGTCACTAAACCTAGCCTCTGAGTTCTACGCAGACACTCCCACGATATTGTGAGACCAGCATCTCGAGGATATACACTCAATACAATGCACAGAAAAGAAGTTTACCGTTTTCCTACGGAATACAGATAAAAATCTTAACAATTGCACCACACATTCTATTATCTACTCCACGAACTGTATTCAATTTTAGGGTGGTTCGCTACCATGGATTTTTCCGCAATGTACGTCGCCTATGATGTTGAGATCTCTTTAAGAATCTCTGAATATTTCTGTGTGTTGCTTTTGTCTGTTATTTCACCGAAAGATTTTTTTTCATCTACCACGTCTACAACTACACGCATTGCAAAGTACATGGCACAGGGTACTTTCCATTGTGTTAGGGCTTTCTCACCTTCCATTCACGTAAGGTGAACGGAAAGAATGATTCTATACACGCCTCTGAATAGTTCAAATGGTTCAAATGTCTCTGAGTGCTATGGGACTTACATCTGAGGTCATCAGTCCCCTAGAACTTAGAGCTACTTAAACCTAACTAACCTAAGGACATCACACACATCCATGCCCGAGGCAGGATTCGAACCTGCGACCGTAGTGGTCGCGCGGTTCCAGACTGTAGCGCCTAGAACCGCTCGGCCACTCCGGCCGGCCACGCCTCTGACCACCCAGCAATTAGTCGGACTTTTTCTTCGCTATTTCTGGAGGAATAATAGGTAGGAGCTTGTAGTAAATTTCTTCATTCGCTCATTCTTCAGCCTGAAGATAGCTCTTGAAACTTGCAAAACAGGCATTCAAAGGATAGTTTACGTCCACCCTCAAAGTATGTACCAGTTGAGTTAGCATATCCGTGAAGTGGGCTTCCATTGACCAACCGACTCCGTGACCGTTCGTGCTGCCATTCTTTGTGTACGGTCAATATGCCTCGTTAGTTCCATTTGGTATGGGTCCCACACTCTTCAGCAATATACCAAGATGGATCGCACGAGAGTTTTATAAGTGATCCACTATGTAGCGTGATTGTATTTCCTCCTTATTGTTCCAATGAACCGAAGTCTGCCAGCTGCCTCACCAATGAGTGAACTTATGTGGCTGTTCCATTCACATCCCTACAAGCTGCTATACCCAGTTGACCGACTCCAGCAGAGTGACTCACTGATATTGTAGTCATGGGGTATAAGCTTTGTTTTCCGAGCTGCACTCTTTAACATTTAACAAGTCTTCTGAGCAAATTGTCCATGTTTGCGCTACTTTAAAATGTTGTCAAAATCCAACTGAATATTTTAGCAGGTTAATTTCAGATCCTACATTATTATAGATATCTTCATCATCTGGGGCAATTATGGGTTTGCTATTAATATTGTCTGCTAGGCCAACTAGTTGATAGCGTTCGGGAGAGGGTTGTCCTGACCACATCTCATTCCACATCCGCATCCAGTGACTTCTATCGCCTAAGGAAGACACAGCGGTCAGTCGCTACCCCTGGGACTTCGGAGGCCAGTTCGGAGTCCAGTTTCAGTTATAGGCCGAGTAACACCCAATGCCAACAGCAAGCGTCCCAGCACACTTCTCTAGGGGACGCCTGAAGCTGTTACTAAATCTGTCAACGCCTCTCCCTTCAGTCCAAACTTCGCTTGACACCCCATACAGTCGAACATTCGACTTATGTTTGACAGTGAGTCAAATGGTTTTCAAAGGCAAGAAATTGTGCGTCTCCCTGACTAAGTTGATTCACGGTTTTCAGGATGTCATGTGAGAAAAGCGCGTGTTGGGAGTGAAAGGGAGGGAGTGTAAGCAGGCAGTCATTGGTAAATAGACTTGACACTTACTGAAGATGATTTGTCAACACCTGACAATTCTGTAGTTTCTCGAGCAACCGCTTACAAACAGTACCTAGTCCTACCTCAGTTAAGTAACGCGAAAGTTACGACAAGCCAAAGCCCAACTAAAGAGGTGGAAACGTACAAGTAAATAAAGTAACCCAACTAGCTTACTCTTCTTATTAAGACGTCTGTGGGGTATTGCCATGTCACGCTTCGCACGGCCCTCCGGCCCCCCCCCCCCTCCCCCCCACCCTTCGGAGGCTCGAGTTCTTCCTCGGACGTGGGTGTGTGTGCTGTCCTTAGCGTAAGTAGTTTAAGTAAGATAAAGTAGTGTGAAGGCCGAGGGACCTATCACCTCAGCAGTTTGGTCCCATAGGAGCTTACCACGAATTTCTTATTAAGATTCACTAATGCATATCTGTCAGATCGCACACAGAATCTCTCTTTGACAACTCGTCGAAACCAAAAACGACGGTTCAGCTAATGTACCGATGGGTCATCTCTTCCTCTTCAATACATGTTACATGGATACGGATTCACACATGTGAAAAAGTTCGCCGGCCGGGGTGGCCGAGCGGTTCTAGGCGCTACAGTCTGGAACCGCGGGACCGCTACGTCGGCAGGTTCGAATCCTGGCTCGGGCATGGATGTGTTTGATGTCCTTAGGTTAGTTAGGTTTAAGCAGCTCTAAGTTCTAGGGGACTGATGACCTCAGAAGTCAAGTTCCATAGTGCTCAGAGCCATTTGAACCATTTTTTTTTTTTAAGTTCATTTATGATAATACAGCTGCACCTGAAAGTACTCTCTGCAAACCATTGTAGAGTGCATGCCAGAAAAAGGATTAGGTATTGTTATGCATTAAGTGTTCATTGACACACTGAGGGAATAATGATAAGGCTTATGTATGATCTCTAATTATTCTGTTGTTCTCTCAACTATAACTGCGGAAGCGATAGATAGATGACAGTACTTTACTGAAAACTGGTATCTGAAATTTTATAACTTTTCGATTGCATGATAGTTCACATAAAAGTGACTACCTTCCGAGAGTCAATCAAATTCCTGGTTCAGTTAACAGTCGATTATGATGCTTTGTTTTGTAGGTTGCCTTCCCCGCAAGGCAAATATGATCCAGTCATCAAGTATAAGTGACAAATAACTACCTTTGTATCGGTTGAGCCTAGCTGCACAGTACTAAAGGAAGAGGACTCTTGCTTAAGTCTATATAACCTGGCTTGGCTCGGATTATCAGTAGTTTCAGAACAACAGGTAAGATAAGATTTGCTCAGTAAAGTTACTCTATTAAGATAGGCAAAACATTTTTTGCCAAATTTAAAGAGACAATGCAGTCATTAACTCTTTGGCCACATCCACTGCGAGATTATTTGACCCGATAAGGTAATTTCCAACCGTAAATAAAATGTTGTTTCCTTTCACGAAATGGACTCAAGAGCCAAGACTTTAAAGAAAATTCAATACTTTTCTTGGAGACGTTCCTGTTGAAAAACACTGCGTAACTCCAATCACGCGTGAAGGAAACTGATTCCTTTGCTGGACCGCGTGTCAACAGCTTCCTGACGGATGTCGCACAGGAATCGAATTCGGATACTTGCAGTGGGTGGAGCTGAAGTCGTGGATCGAATATTATTTCATTAACCAGAAATGAGTGAAAAAGAGACCTTGCAAAAGGTAAAACAAGTAGTGTACATTGCAACGCACGTCTTTTGGAGCAAACGCATAGAAAATACGTGAGAAGCAGGGGCATAGATTAAAGGCGGAAACAGAATTGTTCATGTGGACAGTCCACCTGCCAAAAATGGGATTTTGTGATGAGAAAACTGAATAATTCGTCAAATTATGCACCCTCTGCTTTCAACCTATTCTAACATACTATGTCCAGTACCGAGATAACGGCACCCTTAGTTGGCGTCACGAAGAGGAATCACAATCATGTTTCAGAGATGACTATCGTAAATAGGAAGGACACAACGTATTGATCCAAAGGTGTGTTACATTGGAAATTATAAGTGCCTTGGGCCTCAGAAAGACAGATGTCAAGCACAGATCGGTAAAGATTCTCCTTGTCCTTGTGGAAGAGCTCATATGGCCCTAAATTATATGGCCCTTGCTGGACGTTTTCGCATTTTATTTTATTTTATTACGTCCCTGACGGAAAGCGATATGTAGGATCTGAAACACGTCTTAATACCAGCAGTTTCCGACACTCCGCTGAACACGACGCGCAAAATAAAGTGAAAAGAAAATTAATAGGAGCATGTGAGACTAACAGAGATTAAGAAATACCTGTTCGTTCCTGCACTTAACAACGAGGCAGAACTTCCATTCAGTGTTCCTTCCTTTATAGGGATAAGAGCGGTCTCTTTGAAGGTTCTTTTGGAGCTGAATTTATTTTCTTACACATTTTAATCTTCCTCCTCATTTCTTTCTGTTGTGGATAGCAAGGAGCTTTGCGAGCTATGATCTGCTCTACCGGTATGTTGCTGCAGGCAGAACTAACGTGGTAGTCTACATCTACATCTACATTTGTACCACGCAAGCCACCCAACGATGTGTGACGGAGGGTACTTTACGTGCCACTGTCATTACCTCCCTTTTCTGTTCCAGTGGCGTATGGTTCGCAGGAAGAACGACTGCCGGAAAGCCTCCGTGTGCGCTCGAATCTCTCTAATTTTACATTCGTGATCTCCTCGGGAGGTATAAGTAGGTTCAAATAACTCTGAGCACTATTGGAGTTAGCTTCTGAGGTCATCAGTCCCCTAGAACTTTGAACTACTTAAACCTAACTAACCTAAGAAGATCACACACACCCATGCCCGAGGCAGGATTCGAACCGGTATAAGTAGGGGGAAGCAATATATTCGATACCTCATCCAGAAACGCGCCCTCTTGAAACCTGGATAGTAAGCTACACCGCGATGCAGAGCGCCTCTCTTGCAGAGTCTGCCATTTGAGTTTGATAAACATCTCCGTAACGCTTTCAAGCTTACCAAATAACCCTGTGACGAAACGCACCATAACGCAGCCGTAAGGTTCACTGAGAAATCGCTTCGCTCATATTCTAGGGGAATGTAGGTACACTAAATAGGAGGAACTCAATGGGTATTACAATTTCGATATTCCTACTGTTAGCTGTTTCCCTAGACCTTCCGATGCTGCAGTGGTGTGTCCCATTCTGTAGTTAATGTAGGCAATTAGCTTTCAGTGACCAATGCATTGGCAGCAGGATTAAATTATATTGGTTCTGATCTGAAACTTGGTGACCTGAGGGAGCCTGTACGACAGTTGCTTTAGTTTCAGCCGGCCAGTGTGGCCGAGTGGTTCTAGGCGCTTCAATCTGGAACCGCGCGACCGCTACGGTCACAGGTTCGAATTCTGCCTCGGGCATGAATGTGTGTGATGTCTTTAGGTTAGTTAGGTTTAAGTAGTTCTAAGTTCTAGGGGACAGATGACCTCAGATGTAAAGTCCCATAGTACTTAGAACCTTTTTTTTCTTTTAGTTTCATACCTAACCTCCGATATTCGAGTCTGCTAAGCAGATATATTTTTTTTTACTTCTGCTTTTCTTTTATCTGAAGCTATAACTTGCAGAAGGCGTATTAAACAGTTGATCTTAATCAAGGTAGGAGAAAATGTCAAATATTCGTTAAAATAGTAACTTAATGGGATATTAAGAATTTAAAGAAAGTGCAAACCGTAGATCGGTGTTTAAAGCGATGGTGTTACCTTAATAACGTTTTTAATAAAGAGAACTGCGGAAAAATGTGACGATATGCGATAAATTATTTCCTCCGACGTGGGGAATTAAAACAGGGGCGCACTGCAGGCTACGTCGCTGGCCGGCACAGGAGGTGATACACACAAGTTTTCTCGCCGGCGGGCAAGAGCGCGCTCATGTTAACGACCTGACTGCGGGTTTATTTAAACCGTATATTCAAAAACAAATTCAAGTACGATGACGAGGTGGCCGGACGCCAGCGACGCGCGACTTATTTAAAATGTAAATTCGCGGCCGGTGGAGCAGCGTAAATTTTGCAACGCACTCTGTTAATTCTGTAGCGAGCGCCGGAGCGGAACACCTCCGGCCAGCCGGTGTTTATTTTCCAAATAAGGCGTAACGGCGGTACGCAGAGCGCGCAGCCGATCGGGGTAGAGTTCTGCGGGGGAAAGGGAAAAAGGTGGGGGGGGCGGGGGTGTTCGGGACGAGCGACCGGCGATCGACGCGACGTGACGCTCCGGGCGCCGCCACCCGCGGTTCGGCCAATGCGCGCGTCCTCAGGAGCGAAGCAGCGACTGCCTTTTGTCTTCCCGCGCGCCGACGGCAGCTGCGCGACCTCGCTATCGACCGAATACAGTGCAGCCTGCCCTTTTCGAAGGTGAGGCCACTTTCCTTTCTCTTTCTCCCTCTCCTCTCCCTCTCACTCTCACCCTCCCTCTCATTCCCTCCTTCCTCTGCCGCCCCCCCCCCTCCCTCACTCTCTCTTTCTGTTTCTCTCCCCCTACCTCCCTCATCACTATTTCTACCATACCACACCAAGAGACAATTTGAGTATCGCGTTGATGGCCACTCTATACGTTTTCTGGCCGCTGCTGACACACCGAAATATTGTGACGGAGGGCAAGAGGCTCGCGTATTGACAGCTGGTGGTTTTCAAGCTCCCACAACAGAGTGCTCGGAGCACCTATTCTACAGAAAAATTCCAATACCGACTTTTAATTTTCTCTGTTCTTTATTCCAGCTACGTCTGGCCTGGTGGTTCAGTGATAAAACGCGTTCCCTAAAACAGAGTTTACAGGGTAGAATGACAGTCGAGCCACAGAAATTTTCAGTCTGCCTTCCATCTAACCTAGACCTCTCAACGATTTGAGGAGTCACCAGGAACGACGTGTGGTTCGGAATCCACTTTAAATTGTAGGTCCCCTTTCCCCGGCTGGATAACTGGGGTAGATTAGGAACACGCAGGTTGCCGAAGGGACTCTAATTTGTTAACTTCCACCAGGCCATTGATCCACAAGAAATTATTATTGTTACTTCTCTTACTCGTCTTTCTTAGAACTGAACGTCTAGTAGCCATCTGTCGAACAGAAATCAAGCAAATCCTATACCGATGTCAGTTGTTTATATTTATTATGTGATATATCCTCCGGGTTTTTGTAACGCTGCCTCAACAGTAATTCTGGTTAAATGCATCTCAGAGCGAAGACGAACGAAAAGAAAAGGGAAAAGATAAAAGATAGTGTCAGAAACAGAGCGAAAAAAGATGAATCCCAAAATGTAGGTTGTGTCAATTACCACTTATGTTTGCATTCGAGATTATATAGGGACTTATCAGTTGAAGTACAACAGAATGATTTCGCTTAGTGATTGTGATGTCAGTCCATATCGTCGTTATAGCCTGCAATTCCCGACCTTAGCTCATATACTACACTAATAATGAGACAGTTTATGTTTGCCACTAAGACTTCGCTGATTCTTTTACACATTGGGCCCTTTCCTCAGCGAACATCCAGTAGCATTCCAGAATTGTTCGTAAGGAATAAGGCAGTTTTGCCCCACGACAGAAATTTTATCTCATTTCGCTAAATTACTCTAGGTGAATGTCATGACTGTTCTTTCAACAGGCCACTCCCGGTTTTCTCCATCGTTCTTATCTAGCTCAGTCTGAGCAGCATCTACGCCTTCTATGACGGCGGGTTATTAGTTCAAATGGTTCAAATGGCTGTAAGCAGTATGGGACTTAACGTCTGAGGTCATCAGTCCCCTAGACTTAGAACTATTTAAACCTAACTAACCTAAGGACATCACAAACATCCATGCCCGAGGCAGGATTCGAACCTGCGACCGTAGCGGTCTTGCGGTTCCAGACTGCAGCGCCTGTAACCGCACGGCCACTTCGACCGGCCACTCGTTAAGGTCCCCATTTAAATCACTGATTCTGAGAAGACAGGGATTGCACGTTCAAGACGGAGAAATGTGTGGGCGCTTCCTGCAACGCTTACAGTTTCTAGTTGGTTTACTAGCAACTATTTAAACGAACCCTCACCATATCATCAAGTTCGGGACAGCATCACATACCTCGCAGACCTTTTAAATTAAGCCAGATGAAAGAATTTTCTGTATGCATCAACACAAAACGTAAGATTGGATGAAATTTAAACAACATGAACTGCGCAGCATTTGAGAGAATTTCGATCTTTCTGACAAAGTGCGGTGGTGCCTAGTATTGATAAACAGCACCGCATTTCACTCAACACTCTTCTAACTACGACTTCACGTACGCTGAAAGCCATTATTAATGAGGCATTGACAGTGTTTTGTGACCTGTAAAAATTTCAGTTTAAACCGATACTACTATAGCTAGATCATCAGTGGAATTTTAGAATTACCATTACTGTCAATTATAGTTTCATTCCCCAATTTTCGCTGAATAGATCTCTCAGTAAATAACAGCCATGGAAAATTCCCTGACTAACTCTCGGCTCTCGCTATCCGATCACGGCCCCATATATATAAAGACAACGGATATCACGAAATCCATTCAGGTAGGAGTTTGTATACTGGCGGTAGCTGATGATGCAAGCATGTCCATTTGTGGGAACATCAAAGGTTTTCTCTGAAGGTAGAAATGTGCTGAAAGTTATCACGAAACCAAAACCTCTAAAGTTTTTCACTAGATCAGTCGTTAGTACTGTGTGCCTTTTCAATCAACAGGTACTCAAATACGTAAGTCATTGAAGAGGCTTAACTTCAGATTTAGACATGCTTTCATTATTCTAGTTAGAGAATAGTGTAGACAGGGGGAAATACATCTGAAAGTGACGTGTTTGTACTGTGTAACATCGAGCGCTAGTTGGGAACTTCACCTATCACCTTCACCTTGATCTACTACTGTTGACCTAGAACACGTCCAGCTGGCTGCGATTTATTTACGTACATCCTCATCAAGTTTGAGGCAATTTCTGGCTAGCTATTTACACTCAGTTAAGATCTAGAACCCACAGATAATCATAATTACGAAAGTATTGAGAACTTCCTCCCCGTAAAATACATCATAGTATGAGGAAGACTAAACGTCAACAAACACAAGTGATAGATCACAGAAAAGCGAAGAATTATTGCGTGTGAACACTACTAAAGTTGTGCAACGCTACAAAAAAATTAAGTAAAGACACAAAAATAATCCGCTAATCTGTATAAGAGTAGATTCTCTCTACACTCAAACATAGTTGTCAATTCAAATTTACAATTATAATATAATATTTCGTTCCCATGTGTTCCAGTAGCGACTTTACAGGGAAAGGTATGAGAGAGAGAGAGAGAGAGAGAGAGAGACAGACAGACAGACAGACAGACCGAGAGACGTTCCATGTGGGTAGAGTGCAGCCTCATATCGTGACGCCTCTATTACATTTACTTCGCTCTTCGCTATGAGAACGCTTAGTAGAACTATGCTTAAGTATGATTATTTTACACTGATCAGAAATCACAAGACTACAATGACTTTTTTACGAATGCACCGCGCAAATATCATCACGGCCCTTAGCACTGCTAACCATACCACTGTCATCCGGACAAATTCTCGCAACCTGATAAAATCGTCAATACAGTTAAACAGCTTATAATGAAGAACGGATTATCTCTTGCAAAGAAACATAATCAGCAGGGAACGTACATTTCGTCCGACGATCTCAACGTTTGAATAAAGGATGAAACTAACTGCTGATAAAATAGTTCAGATTGACTTTCAGACATCTGTGCGCTCGAAACCGCTCACTGTACGTTGACAAGAAGAAAAGTACAATTGTAATTTTATGTATAAAGTGTGATTGTAGCACCCTTAAAATTTTTATCTTACAAGATTTCTAGGCAATTTGCAAAATCTGTGTTGTAATTACGTTATTCCTTTTATGATACGGAATATCGACCAAAATGCCGACAGCGAGAAATCGAACGTACGTAGAAGCAAGGAAGCATAAAGCAACCCTTACTGATAAGCTACGGCCTGTAAATTGCTTTTGAATTTACGTGGTCGGTTCTGATTTTGTGACCGAAAAAAAGAGAGGTTTACCTCGGAGCAAAAAAGAGATGTAATTAAAAAAAATGTGTGTGTGAATTACTGAGGGACCAAACTGCTTAGGTCATCGGTCCCTACACTTACACACTACTTGAACTAACTTATGCTAAGAACAACACACACATCCATGCCCGAGGGAGGACTCGAACCTCCGGTGGGAGTAGCCGCGCAGTCTGTGACATGACGCCTCAAACCGCGCGGCTAGCTGTACTTCAGACGAGGCGGGAACAGCCTATAAACTAACTCGTAAGCATGTGGGAATCATATTCGTTTGGTGCTAATTCTTCACTTATTCGATCACAGTTCCATCCGCCTACTCAGATCTTAGTTTTCCAAAATTTCCTTAAATTAGGTATGGTGAATGCCAGGATGGTTCCTTTGGAGAAACCGCACTTCATGTATTTAGTCCAACTTCCTAGTCCGTCTTTAAATCCCAAACTTCTCCTTCTTCCACTTCCTGTCTCGCATCTTTTGCTGCGTAAGACCTCTTCTTGGTCAGAAGAGACTGATAGTAGAGGTTTTCCCGTGAAGTTTGGCATTTCGCGTTCAGAAACTTCGTCCTCATATTCTGTCACTGATATTAACCCTTAGGCTAGAAAATAGTGTTCACGGGGCACTCTGTTCGACACAGAATCAGTGGTAATGCTAATGAAGGAATCATACCGATTTATTTACGTAAACGACAAGAAACCAAAATCAGAATTCACCAACTGCGACAGTGATCCAATACTGTCAAATGTTTTTATTCCTGTCTTTGATCACAATACGAATTCTTTAGACGATGACCGGTTTCAGTCCGTAATTACCATCCTCAGATCTTTTTTGCTTCAGTTTACAGAACCTTTTGACTCTGTCGTAAGCCAGACGTGGCACTAGTTTCACCAACTGCTACATGGTCGCGTATACAAACAGTGATCCAATATTGTGAAATGATTTTTATTCCAGTTTTTTATCACTTTAGGACACGGTGTAAAAAAAAGATCTGAGGATGGTCATTACGGACTGAAACCGGTCATCGTCTAAAGAATTCGTATTGTGATCAAAGACTGGAATAAAAAACATTTTCAAAATCTAAATGGTCACATTGGTATTAGGCTCCGGATCCAGTCCAATACTAGACCATAGCGTCTCGTCATTGTAGAAATCAGACGCTCCGTGTGTTGTCACTTGGGAGTAGAACTCCGATATGAGCAGAAAAGTGAAGGCGACAGAGAAGAGACACAGCGAAAAGCAGCCAGCTGGAATCCGAAAGAGAGGCAGGTACACTGGAAGCAAGACAGCGGCGAGGTTTAGAGCACCAATACCGGGCAGCACTGTCAGTCAGTCGGGCGTTGGCCAGCGAGCAGGTAGCGTGTGCCGCTGTCGGCGTCACGTCACACGGACGAGGCCCGCTGCTGCCGGCGTGTGGCGCCACGTCGCTCGTAATAGATTGCAACATGTGTAGCAGTTCATGGGCCCGCCAGAGCGACCACCAGCCGTCCGTCACCCCACCTGTCCGGCTATGCCGGCACAGTCGCTCCAGCCTCGCTGAAGCCGACAGGTCGTCGTCACCTCCCGACGCCAGCCGTTGGTACCGAAGACCAGCATCCTCCACAATACTTCATGCATATCATACCAAGTCGCGGTCTAGCATTAACTCAAGGAAATGGAACAATTACAAACAATGGGCAAGTATTTTGATACGGGAAACACGCACATTTTATCTCAGTCGCCACACGCCAACCACTGCACTGCTCGATTCGTGTTACGAAAACTACAAGTAACTCCCACGCAACAGATTCCGCCAACTCTCCGCGCTTCCACACGCCATCATCTCGCATCATTCACTTTCGTAAACAGACGATGTCGTTGCCACCAGAAACAGAAAAAGACTGCCACCGTGACGCAGATAGCGCCGTGACCCAGAGAAGGAGCCCTCCAGCTCCCAACGTCCTCCTTCCCTGGGGTGGGTGGGGAGGGGGGTGGAGGAGAGGAGAGAGACACCCAGGCCCCCCCAAGGGGCCGCCGGGAGGGGAGACCACGCCCAAGACCGTGGACCTCGGTGGGTCTCCCCTGCGGGAGAAAGTAGACTCATTGTCCGGCGCGCTCTGGCTCCACCCATCAGCTCAGTCTGGCTGCCACGGCGGGACGTGCCAGGAACCAGTTCTCAGTACAGTACCGTCAATGAAAGCAGCAGCATTGCTCTCGAAATCTTGTTGTTTCACAGATGCTAAAGTTTCGAAAGAGTTTCCTCGTTAGTCAAAAAATGGTTCAAATGGCTCTGAGAACTATGGGACTCAACTGCTGAGGTCATTAGTCCCCTAGAACTTAGAACTAGTAAACCTAACTAACCTAAGGACATCACGCACATCCATGCCCGAGGCAGGATTCGAACCTGCGACCGTAGCGGTCTCGCGGTTCCAGACTGCAGCGCCAGAACCGCACGGCCACTTCGGCCGGCCCTCGTTAGTCCTAAAATGGAATAACTACCAGATTTATACAGAATTTGTGGTCACTGTTTTGATGGTAACATACCGTAGATCTCTCTGATAAAGAACCTATGCCCATTAGTTGGAAAGAAAGCATAGGTCACACACACAGAAGTGACCCACAAAACTACCGTCCTCTATCACTGACATCTCTTTGTTGTATAGGCTTAGAACGTATTCTCAACTTTGACTTAATGACGTATGTCGATCAAAACGATCTCCTCCAGGCAAACCAGCGTGTATTCTATGAACACCGGTTATGTGAAACTCAATTACATTTTCTTCACTTTGCATTCTGCACTACAGAACTTGGATTAAGGGGACTAGGTAGATGCAGAATATCTTGTTTTCCAACAAACATGTGACTCAAAAAAAAAGTTCAAATGGCTCTAAGCACTATGGGATTTAACATCTGAGGTATCAGTCCTCTAGACTAAGAACTACTTAAACCTAGCTAACGTAAGGACATCACACACATCCATGCCCGAGGCAGTATTCGAACCTGCGACCATAGCAACAGCACGGTTCCTGACTGAAGCGCCTTGAACCGCTCGGCCACAGAGCCCGGCAACATTTGATTCAGTCTGACACTTGTACTTCTTATCGAAAGTTCGATTGTATAGGGTATCAAGCAAAATTTGTGACTAGATAGAAGAGATCTTGATAGGGAGGACACTCTTCGGTGTAGAGTCACCGACAGATGTCGAAATAACTTCAGGTGTACCCCAGAGAAATGTGTTGGGATATTCGCAGCGCACGTTACAGTTCTGCAATGATGTCTGTCTGAAAAAAGCTGCTCAAATATTCAGATAGATCATTTCCGGATATTAAATGGTGCAGTTATTAGCAACTTCCTTTGCATGTTCAGAAGCATATAACTGTGCTTTTCAAGAAATAAATCATGATAATATCCCATGACTACAATAGCAAAGAGTCACAGCTGGACACGCTGCAAAACAGCAACTCGTGAAGGTAGACGTAAACTATCCCGTGAATTGCCTTTTTTTATTGTGAGTTGGGTTAGGTTAGGTAAGGTTAGATTAGTCTTCCGAATTGTTTAATGCGGCCCGCCACAAATTCCTCTCTAGTGCAACCTACGTCCTCAATTATTTACTGGATGCATTCCAATTTCTGTCTTCCTCCACAGCTTTTTCCCTCTGCAGCTCCCTCTAGCACTATGTAAGTTTTTCCTGGTGTCTTAACAGATGTCTCTTCATCCTGTCACTTCCTTTCCTCAACGATTCTCCGGTGAAGCTGCCCATTTCTTACCTTATCAGTCCACGTAATTTTCAGCATTCTTCTGTAATACCACGTCTCAAATGCTTCGTTTCTCTTCTGTTCCGACTTTCCCAGAGTCCATGTCTCACTACGATACGCTGCTGTGTTCCAAACGAACATTCCCGGAAAATTCTGCCTCAAATTTAGAATGCTGTTTCATACTAGTAGTCTTCTATTGGTCAGGAAAGCCCTTTCTATCAGTAGTAGTCTGCTTTCCATGTTCTTGCCCCGACCGTCCTGAGTAATTTTGCTGCCTAGGAAGCAGAATTATTTAACTTCATCTACTTCGTCATCACCAATCCTGATGTGAAGTTTTTTGCTGTTCTCATTTCTTGTGCTTCTTTCCAGTTACCCTCAAGCCGTATTTTATACACGACAAATTTGATTCCACTCAACAAATCCTGTGATTCTTCTTCCATGTATAGATTCTTCCATGTATAGATTCAACAGTAGTGGCGAAAGAGACTACATCCCTGTCTTACACCCTTTTTAAGCACAGCATTTCCCACTCCTATTGTTCCCTGTTGGTTTTGTTATATATTGATATATATTGACCGTCTTTCCCAGTAGCTTACCCATATTTTTCTCAGATTTTCGAACATCTTGCAGTATCACATTGTCGAATCCTTTTTCCACTATCAACTGCAAAGTCAGGACTGCCTCTCTGGCGTCTTTACCTTTCCTAAATCGAGACGGATCGTCATTTAACAGAGCTTCAATCTTCATTTCCCTTCTTCTGTGCATTATTCTTGTTAGAAATTTGGATGCTTGCGCTTTTAAGCTGATTGTGCATCAGGCTCGCACTTGACGCGTCTTGCTATGCTCGAGACTGTGTGAGTGATGCTTTTTGCTGGAAGTCTAATGGTATATCGTCAGTCTCACACATACTACACATCAATGTGAAGAGTGGTTTTGTTATAAATTCCCCCAATGATTTTATAAATTCCGAAGGAATGTTATCTATCTCTTCTGCCTTTTCTAATCTTAAGCCTTCAAAAGTTCTTCCAGTTTATGGTTCTAATACTGGGTTGCTTTTCTCTTCCGTTTCGATTCTTGCTTCTTCTTCTATCACGTCAACAGACAAACCCTCCCCTTCGTAGAGGCCTTCGGTGTACGCTTTCGACTATATATTGTCTCCTCCGCATTTAATAATGGAATTACCAATGCACATTTAATGTTAGTACCATTGCTTTTAATTTCACCAAACGTTGTTTTGACTTTTCTACATGTTGAGTCAGTCCTTCCGACAATCATTTCTCTTCCCATTTCTTCATATGTTTCCTGCAGCCATTTCGACTTAGCTTCATTGCATTTCCTATTTATTTCATTCCTAAGTGATTTGCATTTCTGTATTCCTGAACTTCCCTGAGCATATTTGTACTTCGATCTTTCCTCGACTGGCTGAAGTGTTTCTTCTGCTACCTATGGTTTCTACGTAGTTACCTACCTTCTGTGATTCCTCCTTTTAGAGATCTGTATTCCTTTACAACTGAACTGCCTACTTAACTATTCATTATGTCAATATGTAGAGCCTCAAAGCATGCCAAGAGTATCTCTTCATTCCTTAGTGCCTGCGTACTACAATTGTTTATGCAGGGACTACCCTCTTAAACTCCAGTCTGCTCCTCATCATTACTAAATTGTGACCTAAGTCTATATCTGCTCCTGGGTACGCTGTATATCCCAATATCTGATTTCGAAAATCCTGCCTGACCATGAAGAAATCTAACTGCAATCTCCCGGCCATTTCCAAAGTTCACCTGCACTTCTTGTGATTCTTGAACCCAGCATTCGCTATTACCATCTGGAATTTATGGCGGAATTTAATTAGTGTTTCTCCTCTCTCATTTGTAGTACCAAGCCCATATTCTTCGGTAGCCCCTTCTTCTACCCCTTGCCCTACAACGGCATTCATGTCACCCATAACTGTTAATATTTTCAGCTTCCTTTACGTACAGACATATCCGTTCAATGGCTTCATATTCTTTTTCTATCTCTTTTCTTGTACTTCCGATGTCTGCATGTATATATGAACTATTGTTTTGCTCTCGATATTGGGTTCCTTTCGATTCTGATGAGAACAATTCTTTCAATGAACTGATGGCAGTAACTCATTCCCTGACCTATCTTCCTTCTCATAACGAAACCTATTCCCGTTATATCATTTTCGGCTGCTGTTGATGTTATCATATACTCATCTGACTAGAAATCATTGTCTTCTTTCTATTTCACTTCACTTACACCAACAATAGACAGACTGAGCCATCGCATTTCCCTTTTCAGATTTTAGAGCATCCCTATCACGTCCAGATTTCTGACATTCCAAACCCCATTTCGTAGAACATTACCGTTTCGTCGGTTATTCAGTCATCTTACAACAGTAACCTCCCCCTTAGCAGTCACCTCCCGGAGGGTCCGAATTGGAAACTAGTCTGTAATCTTTTGCGAATGGAGAGATAAACATGACACTTTTTCTAGCTACAGGGCACATACAGATTATGTATCTTTAATGCAGTGGTTAGGCAAATGATCAGATTTTGTTTTTGTTGCGTTTTGAACTCCTTTCTGAGCCACTGACGACTTTAACAACAGACAATAAAGGGCATTTTTCCCCTCTAGCGTTGTAGATATGGACTTCAATGTTCATTATTTATGACGAATTTCGCTAGCGAATATATGTGTTGTAATGGCGCAGTGGAAATCCCTAGCTCCTTGAAGAGATGCCTACCGTACATGACGTCTACAGAGGAAATCACAAATTATTCTTACTGCTTGCTTTTGTGCTTTCAATGCTTTCTAAACGATGAGTTAACCCATAAAATTATTCCATAACACATTTGTTTCCAAGACCAACAATTGTACGGCTGTTTGAGAAGCTCAGTAATAAGTTTCTTGCATTTGAAGTTTTCGTCAGTATGTTCGCCTAAAAATTTCAACCACTCTAACATATTTGCTAACTGCTGTTCATGTGCTACATCAATTGCTGGTACGATTCTATTGTACAGAACTAGGTATAGAGTGTTTTTTTCCTTTTTAATTTAGGGAGAGTCAATTGTCAGAGAACTGCGTAATAACTCTTTGAAAAACGTCACTAACAATCCCTCCTTTGGCTTTCCCTCTAACGCAATTTATCATAATACATATTGTCTGCATAAAGTACTAATACTGTTTGTTAAATGTTATTCTAGGACCCTAAGCTGAAGCCTGTGGGACCACCTTTGTGATTTCTCCTCTAACTAACCTAAGGACATCACACACATTCATGCCTGAGGCAGGATTTGAATCTGCGACAGTAACAGCAGCGCGGTTCAGGACTGAAGCGCCTAGAGGTGCTCGGCCACAACGGCAGGCTAGTTAGGTTTAAGTAGTTCTCAGTCTAGGGGACTGGTGACCTCAGATGTTAAGTCCCATTGTGCTTGGAGCCATTTGAACCATTTGAACATTATAAAAAGTGAATGTTTCGTTTTTCAATCTTTCTGTCCAACGATCACCATTTGTTTCTATGCAACTGGCTTCCCTCATTGTGTTCGTCTATATGTAAACAGCAGGGTATTAGGGTTGAAATCACTGTGTTTATACGGTACTGGAAATCTGGAGGACTAAAGGTGACGAATTCTGTGTCACATACGTGTGAACAGAGGATAAAACTGTGAGCTTTCTACGTAATGGCACAGTTTACAACGAAGCGTCAACTAAAACAATTTACGAGGGTATTAATGTTATTGTGCAGGTTATGACATTAGAGCTGAGGTAAAAGATTAAATATAAGAAGAACAACGCCAAAATGTTGAATCCAAAAATGGATAAAACGAGGGGGATAAACATACTTACTACGGTAAACCTACCAACAGTTGCCTTGTAAGTATTATCAACAGACACACGACTCTTCTGGGATTCTAGAATTTCATTGTGTTTGTTACTGTGGAAATTCTGGATACTTCTAATATTTACTTTCACAACCGTCACAGTACACTCGGGAGCTGTATCCTATATTCAGTCCGCAATTTGCACAGTGTTTTGTCTCCCAAACAACCATCTTTATATCTATTTTATTTGATTTTCCATCCTGAAATCTTTCCATTAGCTATCTCACTGGATATGGCTTAGTGATGTTTAAGGAAAACCATGTTTTAAAGTTACCAGTGCCGCCAGTAATGAAAATTTTGTTATTACTATTACTATTGTTATCGTTATTACTGTTGCTTTTTGGTCCCTTCCCCCCTTTTTAAAACAACCAACCAACTATTGTTTCTAACATTATCGTCATCAGCTAATTAATCTTGATTCTACTGCTAACACCAATCACACTGCAACTGTTTCACATTCTCACCATGCCATGAAATTTTTGGCAAGTAACTCTGCAGTCACGTGAACCTGCACCCCTATGTGGCTTCAAATCTCAGACTTTAACGTGCTGAGATCAGGAGAAGTAACGTTGAAATTCAACGGCGAATTAGTGATAACGGGTTGAATCCTCCACTGTTGAGTTTCCCACGTATTCTGACGTAAGTTCACTTACAATCGTAGCGACTTCTAGCGACAAAGCCTTAAGCAGTTGCTACATATATGCACATATGGCGCTCTGTATGGTGTCTCCACCTAAGGAAAATATATTGGACATGTTACTCGTTTGTTGATATTCTCTTGTAAGCTCCAGCGTCTATGTCTTCAAAGCCTGCTTCAGTAAAACTCTTCCATGGAGGTAGGAAGTAGTTGCAATAGTAGCGTACATGCTCGTGACAGATCATTAGGTTGGCGTTTTCATTATATAGACTTCTGGCACAAAAGTCACCTCCATTCAGCCAAGGGCCTTCTCAAAGAGGGAGAAGGACGGATGCAGAATCAAGGCACTCTCTTGCCCTTGTGGTGGCAAACTGCCCCTAAAGGCGGAAGAATCAGCAAGGAGAATGCTGAAGGCAATGAAAACCACTGCATTAAAGAAACATAATGTACATCTGCAGGACATCCGATCTCTGACTGAAAAAATGTCATGATGATCTGTCTTTTGATAAAAGATTCCAGACTAGATCCCTATAGGGTTTCCGCGAGGGACTGTCAAGAGGAAGGTGACCATGCGAAAAAGACCGAATAACCATCGAAATAATAACATTCTACGAGGGTAATCCCAAAAGTAAGGTCTCCAATTTTTTTATAAGTACATAGACCTGTTTATTTCTACAATGGTTTACATCAGTTTAAAGCTTGAACATTTAGCTATTTTTCGACATAATCACCATTTCTGTCTATGCATTTTGTAGACGCTGTGGCAGTTTTTGTATGGCCAGGTCATACCAGCTTCCCGCCATGCTGTTCAGAAAGTTATGAACCTCTTCTTTCACCTCGTCGTCGGAACTGAATCGCTTTCCGGCCAAATATTCTTTTACCTAGGGAACAGGTGATAATCACTGGGCGCCAAGTGAGAACTATAGGGTGGGTGGGTGATTGTGTTCCACTGAAACTGATGCAGGAGAGCAACGGTTTGCCGAGCGATGTGTGGCCGAGCGTTGCCATAGACAATGTGTACGCCCTTGCTCAACAATCCTCTCCTCCGGTTCTGCATTGCCCGTTTGAGTTTTTTTCAGAGCCTCACAGTACCTGTCAGCGTTAACTGTGGTCCCAGTGGGCATAAAGTCGATCCCGAAAACCAGTATCGATGACTTCACGCCGCCCGAAGTAGCCGAGCGGTTCTGGCGTTACAGTCTAGAACCGCGTGACCGCTACGGTCGCAGGTTCGAATTCTGCCTTGGGCATGGGTGTGTGTGATGTCCTTAGGTTAGTTAGATTTAAGTAGTTCTACGTTCTAGGGGACTGATGGCCTCAGAAGTTAAGTCCCATAGTACTCAGAGCCATTTGAACCATTTGATAACTTCACCGGCAGACTGCGTTTATTTGAATTTCTGCGGCTTTGGAGAAGAAGGATGCCGCCACTGGCGTGATTGTTGATCTCAGGTGTAAAGTGGTATGCCCAGGTTTCGTCATCCGTGACAACTGAGTCCAGAAAGTTGTCCTGTTCGGCTGCAAGGCGGTGAAGAAATGCGCGAGAAGCGTCAGATCGTTGCCGCATGAGGTCCTCAGTCAGCACGCGTGGCACCCACTTGCGCACACCTTCCGGCAGTTAAATGTTTCCGTTAAAATTCTGTGAGTGGCGCTTCGGGAAACCTCAGGAACCAACGTGCAGAGATCATCTAGGGTGATCCGCTGATCTTCACGTATGCTTTGCTCAACCTTCAACACTGTCTCCTCAGAAACTGACGGTCTCCCGCTCCTTTGTTCGACGTGAATTTTGGTCCGACCAGCTGCAAACTCTCTACACCACTTTACGAACATTTTTGACACCCATGCTCGACTCACCTGACACTTCAGTCAATTGGCTATGGATTTCAATCGGCGCAGTGTCCTTTGCGTTCAAAACCCGAATAACTGCCCGAAATTCGCACTTGGAAGTAACATACAACGGGAGATCCATTCTCAGCGGCTGCCAAGCCAAGACTTAGCGCCTCAGCGCGGCGTGCGCATGTTTACACACAGCGCTTGAAGCACTCTTCATAACAGTGTGACCAACTGCCACACAAACAGAGTTCTGTACTTATAAAAAAACAGGAGACCTTACTTTTGGGACTACCCTCGTATGAGCCGGGACGTGGTAGAGAGGATAGCAAATATGAAAAGGGAAATGCTAAGGCTCAGTCTAAATATACTGGGGATTAGTGAAGTGAATGGAAAGAACCAAGGATTTCTGTTTAGATGAATATAAGGTAATATCGACAGCAGCAGAAAATGGTATAAGGAGTAGGATTCTTTATGAAAACGAAGGGAGGACAGAGAGTGAGTTACTGTGAACAGTTCAGTATCACGGTTGTTCCCATCAGAATCGACAGAAAAGGAACACTGACAACAACAATTTTCGGCATTGGAAGTAGAGAGTGCTAGAGAAAGCATATGAGGATACTGAACAGGTGATTCACTAAGTAAAGGGCGATGAACTGTGGTTGTAGGGGAATAACAAGAGGAAAGGGTTACAGGAGATAATGGGCTTGGTGCTAGGAACGAGAGAGGGGAAAGACTGATTGAGTTCTGCAGTGAATTTCAGCTAGCAATAGCGAATACTCTGTGCAAGAATCACAGGAGGAGGAGGTATACTTGGAAAACGCCGGGATATACGGAAAGATTACAGTTAGATTACATAATGGTCAGGCACAGGTTCCGGAATCAGTTACTGGATTGTGAGGGGTACCCAGTGGTGGATATAGACTCAAATCACAAATAATGAAGAATAAGCTGAAATTCAAGATGAATGAGGATTCTGTGATAAGAAATAGCTCAGTAGGTATTCCAACTGAAGAGGAATGAGTGTCTCTAAAACGTAGGTACGAGGAAGGTAACCGAATTAATCGTGGGTAACAGAAGAAATACTTCAGTTGATAGATGAGAGAAGGAAGTACAAAAATTGTCAGGAATTCATTTAGGAATGAAATAAATAGGAAGTAGAGGGAAGCTAAGATGAAATGTTTGCAGGAAAAATGTGAAGAAACCGAAGAGGAAATGGTGATCGGAAGAAGTGACTCAACAAATAAGACAGTCAAAATAACCTTCGGTGAGGTGAGCAACAAGAGTGGTAATAGCAAGACAGCAGTTCCACTGTTAAAAGCAGAAGAGAGAGCGGATAGGTGGATAGAGTACGTTGAAGGCCTCTATGAGGAGGAAGAGTTGCCTGTTAACACCATAGGAGGAGAAAAAGAAAATGACAGGGAAGAGTTATTGGATCCATTGTTAGAGTCGGAATTTAAAAGAGCTTTGAATGCTTAAGATCAAGAGAAGGGACAGATAACATTCTATCGGAATTCATAGGGGGGAGTGGCAACGAACGACTATTCACGCTGGTGTGTAGGGCGTCTGAATCAGGCGATATACCATCTGACTTTCGGAGAAACATCATCCACACAATGCCAAAGAATGTAAGAGCCGACAACTGTGAGAATTATCACACGCCGGCTTAACAGCTCTTGCGTGTCAGCTGCTTATACGAATAATACGCAGAAGTATGGAAAACAAATTTGAGAATCTATTAGATGCCCATCAAAGCAATTTTCTGGGGAAGGCAACCACAGCTCAGAGACATCGTGAATGACAATAACAACGCTCAGCACTCAATAACCACTCAACCACTCATATTTTCATAAGAATTATAACAATTAAAAGCACAAGAATGATGAGTCGCTTCCTAAAGGCGCATAGTTGTACCAAGGGGTTCACCCGTAAACACTGGTATCATGTCAGTACAGATGCATCAGGATTATCTGTCAAGACTGTATGATATTCCTGATTTTTTCGCCGGGGGGGGGGGGGGGGGAGAGGCGAGAGTGGTTGCGTGCGGTCTGATGTGGATCGGCACGAATTCCTCTCCTGTGCCAACCTCTTCATCTTGCTACCTACAGCCTCAGTTATTTTCTGGATGTATTCCAATCTCTGTCTTCCTCTAAAATCTTTACGCTCCATAGTTCCCTCTAGTACCATGGAAGTCATTTTGTCGTATTAAAGCATGTCCTACCGTCCTGCCCCATCTTCTTGTCATTGTTTTCCATATATTCCTTTCCTCGTCAATTCTGCGGAGAATTGCTTCAATCCGTATCTTATCAGTCCACGTAGTTTCCGACACCTCAAATGCTTCTACTTTCTTCTGTTCCGTTTTTCCCATAGTTCATGTATCACAATCACACAAAGCTGTGCTCCAGGCGGACATTCCTGAATATTTCTTCCTCAAATTAAGGCATATGTCTGAGACTAGTAGACTTCTCTTGGCCAGGAATACATTTTTGCCAGTGCTAGTCTGTCTTTGATGTCCTCCTTGTTCTGCCCGTCATGGGTTATTTTGCCACTTAGCAGAATTTCTTAACTCCATCTACTTCGTCATCATCAATCCTGATGTTAACTTCCTAGCACTTCTCATTTATGCTTCTTCTCAGTACTTTTGTATTTTTTCTAATTCTCCTCAGTCTGTACTTTGCATTCATTAGACTGTTCATTACATTCAACACATACTGTAATTTCTTCTTTACTTTCACTGAGGATCGCAATATCATCAACCAATGGTGAATACTAATTTCGCCCCTAAACCTTTCTTCCACTTTCGTCAGTGACTTTTTGATGTATAGATCCAAGAGTAGGGCTGTAAGATTACATCCCTGTCTTACACACTTTTTAATCCAAGTTCTTCGTTCTTGCACATGTTTTATATTACCCGTCTTCCCCTGTAACATACTCCTATTTTTCTCAGAATTTTGTAAATCTTGCATCATTTTACACTGGCGAATGCTTTTTCAAGGTCGAAAAATCCTATGAAAGTGTCTTGATTTTTCTTTAATCTCGCTTCCAATATCAGTCGCACGTCATACCTGCCATTCAAGTACCTCTGTCTTTCCTGAAACCAAACCTATCGTCGCCTAACACGTTCTCAGTTTCCTTTTTCTTTCTTCTGCCCATTATTCTCATCACCAATTTGTATGCATGAGCTGTTCAGCTGACTGTGCGTTAATTATCGCACTTGTCGGTTTTCGCTATCTTCGGAACTGTGTGGATTATTTCTTTCAGGAAGTCAGATGGTATATCGTCAGCCCTATATATTCTATACACCAACACGAATAGTCCTTTTTTGGCATTTTCACTACTGACTTTAGATATTCTAAGGGAATGTTCTGCCTCATTCGAAGTATTCCAAAGCTCTTTCGAAGTCTGACTAACAGTGAACCCCCTGTCTCTTCTACGTCGATTCCATTTTCTTCCTCTATCACATCATCAGACAAGAGGCCTTCAGTGTACTCTTTCCACGTATCAGCTCTCTCCCCTGCATTTAGCAGTGAAATTTCCGTTGCACTCTTTACGTTATCACTCTTGCTTTCATTTTCATCGAATGTTGATCTGACTTTTCCGTATGCTGAGGCAGTCCTTACGACAATAATATCTCCTTCGATTTCTTCGCATTTCTCATGGAACCATTTCACCTTACCTTTCCTGCACATCCTGTTTCTTTTATTATTTTGTGCCTCGTATTTCTGTATTCCTTAATTTCCCTGAACATTTTGTACTGCCTTCTTTCATCGATTATATGAAATACTTCTTCTGTTACCCAAGATTTGTTCTGAGTTACCTTCTTTTACGCTTTTCTTTCCAACTTCTGTATTTTCCCTCTTTATCGACGTCCATTCCTTATCTCGAACTTCAGGCGTATCTCTTCATTTCCTATTGTTTTCGTATCACACTTTTTTGAGCGATGATTCTCCGTGACTAGTTTGTTAAACTTCAGATGACTCTTCATCACTACTAAACAGTGATCTGATTCTGTATCTACTCCTGAGTACGCCTTACAATCCCGTATCTAATTTCGGAGTCTCCACCTGACGGTGATGTAATCTAACTGAAATCTTCCGGGTCTCCAGGTCTTTTCCAAGTATACCTCCACTTCTTGTGTTTCTTGAACAGGACTATTCGCTAGTACTATCCGAAATTTATTGTGGAACTCAATTAGTCTTTCTCTTCTCTCATTCCAACCACGAAGCCCATATTCTCCCGTAATCGACAACGACATTCCAGTACCCCATGACTATCAGATTTTCGTCTTCTTTTACGTAGTGGTGAATTACGCGTTCAATATCTTCATGTACTTTCTTATTCCTTTATCTTCTACTTCCGATGTCTTCATGTATACATCAGCTATTGTTGTTGTTCGTTTTCGAACAACCCTGTCACTCAACTGTCCACAGTAACTCACTCTCTGGCTAATATTTCTTTTCATAATCAATCCTACTCCCATTACACCATTTTTGGTGCTGCCGATATTACCCTATAATCATCTCAACATAAATCATTGTCTTCTTTCAATTTCGCTTCACTGACCGCCACAACATCTAGACTGAGCCTTAGAATTTCAGTTTTCAGATTTTATTGCATTCCCACCAAGACCAAATATCTGAAATTCCACACCCCAACTTCTAGAACGTTATTCTTTCGTTGGTTGTTAAACCTTTTTCTCTTGGTATTCCCCTCTCGGAGATCCGAATGGTGGACTATTTCGAATATTTTGCCAGTAGTAAGATCTTCATGACAGTTTTTCAGTTAAGGTGCCACTTCCTATGGATAGACATTATGTGTCTTTCACATAGTGGTTTCCATTGTCTTCTGTATTTTCATGCCGTTGATCACTGAAGATTCTTCCACCTTTTAGGTGCAGTTTCCCACCCCAAGGACAAGGGAGTGCCCCGAACCTCTGCCACTCCTCCGCCCTCTTGAAGAAGGCTGCTGTCAGAACGAGAGTGGCTTCTTATGCCGGAAGTCTTCGGCCGGCATTTGTATTAAAAGGTCAAGCAATGGCGGTGTTCTAACGAGGGACCAATGGCTTTCTGATTGGTTATCGAAGACACTACCTCTAGACCATGGTTAGAAAAACAGAACCATAGAGTTGACACTCAACAAAAAACAAAAAATCAATGTCGAGTGCTCATAGTGGTTACATTTCCATAATATAGATGGACACTTACGGAGTCCCAGCTTTCGGGGAGTTATTCACCTTAAGAGTCAAGACTAAAGTGGTGGTTTGTCATAATAGCATTGAGTATGCCCAAGAGATGCTTGTACAAAGCATGACGACTGACTGAGCTAGGACTAGAAGAAAGCAGGGAAAAAACTAATAATGAATGGGACACAGCTGTGAACGGGGATAAAATGCCTAAAAAATTAACTCACATCTAGGGAAAGTACTGTAAATACACGGGAAATATCACCTGAAAACGTTGAGAATAGAAGAAATCTGAAAAATTTGCTTACCAGATAACACACCGTAGGAGATACAGGTCTATGTAAAAAGAAGGAACAGATCCAAACATATATTGATTCCAAACTCCAAAAGATAGAAACACTATTCCAACGTTCCTGGAAAGAGAAAAGATCAATTTTTTATGCATTCAGTGTGAGGACCAAGTGTTACGCGACAAATATAAAAACGTTGGCTCACTTACTGTTACACACGAAGCAGTTGGTCTCTCGTGCATGGCAAGAAATGAGACGACGTTTTGATATTTATCGTTTAACACATGGTGCTCACACTAAATGCATAAAATTTTGACTTTGTAATCGTGTTTCTGCCTGTTGCAGGTGGGAAGAAACAAATGTTTGAAATCTGTTCCCTCTTTTTGAACAGCCTGGTATATCCTTCAGGATGTTACCCGGTAAGCTATTTTTCAGATTTATTACGTTCTCGACGTTTTCAGTCATTACTAGAGCATTGTTTTTAGGATCATACTTGCTATTTAGTTTCAATACATTCCCCAAATAGTTAAGTTTTTAGGCATTTTGTCCCCGTTCACTGTAGAGTCCCATTCATAACTAGATTTTCCCCCTTTGTTTCTAGGCATGGCTCACTCGGCAGTCATGATCTGCACATTCTGAAAACTACGTGTTGGATATACTCTGTAGGTATCCGTCATTGTTTTCTGTTGAATGCCAACACTATGATTCTGTATTTCTATCAATTCCAAAATTTCACATAGTGATTTTTATTTATGACAGATAAAAGTAAAAATGCTTCAATATTAACGTGAAACCGGTAATTGCGAATAAAACACCTTCACACAGCTATGCAGCTTTTGGAAGCAGCTCATCATTCTTGACTTTTCAATTGTTATAAATTTGATAATAATCTGAATGGTTATTAAGTGCTGAGTATTGATACTGCCATTCAGATATGAATCAGTTTGGCTTTAGGAAAGGTAATAGGCACCTAGAGTAATCAAGACACGTTCATAGGATATGACGACCTGGAAAAAGCGTTCAGCTATGCAAAATGGTGGAAAATGTTCGTATTTCTTAACAAAATAGCGGTAAGCTATAGGGAGGGGCAGGTAATGTGCAATATGTACAATAGCCGAGAGGAAATAACAAGAGTCGAAGACCAAAAACGAAGTGCTCGGATTAAAAAATGGTGTACGACAGGGATGTAGTCTTTCGCCCCTACTGTTCAATCTGTACGTCGAAGAAGTAATGGTGGAAATAAAAAAAAGGTGTAGGACTGGGACTAAAATTGAAGGTGAAAGGATATCAATAATATGATACGCTGATAACATTGCCATCCTAAGTGAAAGTGGAGAAGAATTACATGGTCAACTGAATGGAATGAAGAGACTAATGACTACAGATTATGGATTGAGAGTATATAGAAGAGAGACGAAAGTAATGAGAAGTAGCGGAAATGAGAACAGCGTGGAACTTAACGTCAGGAATGGTGATCACGAAGTAGATGGAGGTAAGTAATTCTGCTACCTAAGCAGAAAATAACCAATGACGGACGAGGCAAGGAGGACATAAAAAGCAGTCTAGCACTGGCAAAAAATGCGTTCCTGGCCAAGTGAAGTCTACTAGTATCAAAGGCACGCCTTAATTTGAGGAGGAAATTTCTGAGAACGTACGTTTAGAAGTTGGAAATTTGTGGTAAGGTCTATGGGACCAAACTGCTGAGGTCATCGGTCCCTAGGCTTACACACTACTTAATCCTACTTAAACTAACTTACGCTAAGGACAACACATATACCTATGCCCGAGGGAGGATTCGAAACTCCGACGGGCGAGTCCGCGCGAACCGTGACAAGTCGCCCTAGACCGCACTGCTACCCCGTACAGCTGTACGTTTGGAGTATAGCATTGTATGGTGGTGAGAATCGGACTGTGGGAAAACAGGTAAAGAAGATGTTCGAAGCATTTGAGAAGAGGTTCTGCAGAAGAATGTTGAAAGTTATGTGGGGTAATAAGGTGCTGGATGATTAATTCCCCTAATCTACTTAACGCGAATGTCGACAGTTTCCTTTGGGAAGACCACGGTTATTTTCTTCACTAGCTTCGTCCATTCGTCCACTCTCCACCTTCCTTTCCCCCCCCCCCCCCTCTCCTATCCGCTCCTTTTGTAATGCGCTCTCGTTATACATGACTCGTGAAAGTCTATTGCTCATTTTGTCTCAAACAGACATCACGTTTCCATTTTGATTTGAAACATACACTTATAATCCTAACACTAACAGGATCTACATGTACTTCTGCAAATAAGAAACGTAATATTTTAGTTTTCTTCCTTATTTCAGATCATTACGTTTCTTTTCTTCGTATGCTTGATTTCTTATTCCAGAAATTGTTTTCTCATATTCTGATTTACGGAATGAGTGGTACAAATGTTGTTATTACCTGCCAGAGAATTAGTTGCTGCACAGTTGATGACGTAGTGACACAGAATTAGTAGTATGTTATATTTTTAAATTTTCATACCAAAATGGAATTCTCTTTGCTGACGTGACATCGAGGCCAATAGAAATGCAGCACTAACTCAGTTAATTATGATCCATTGGCTCGTTTCATTCAATTGGGATCTCCAACTGTCCGGCATGATAGTTCTGCAACAGCCTCTATATTGTAGACCACCTGTACAGCTTTCTCCCTGTCCTTCCCTCGCCCCCCCCCCCCCCCTCCTCAAATCTCTGTCTCACACACACACGCACGCACACACACAGACACAGACACATACACAGACACACACCTAGTTGTGATTTTCATTTTTCTGTGGTTTAGTGTCTTCTACTGAAATACAGGGTGATTACGATTAAACTTTCGATCCTGGAAAGGGCCGCCATGAAGAGCAAGTAACCGTAGGACGATGGAACTTTGTGGAATCATGTGTAAGAACGTGTTGAAGGGAAATAAGGAAATCACCATTGAAAGAAAGACATTTTAATTTCCACATGAGAGGGCAACATTCGTTAATTGCGCACCATGTTTACATTACAGATTATAAACGTTGCTCAGCGCGACGACCAGCTGCATCCATGAGAGCATGCAACCGCACTGGAGATTGCTTTACTGTTGCCCGAAACATTTCAGGTGGGGATGTTAGCTACTGCCTCACTATGCTCTTTCAATCTCCAACGTGTATTAGTGTCCCATTGATAAAACCTGTCCGTCAGCCAATAGCACAACCAAGAATCACACAGATTCAGATTTGGTGATGTTGGTGTTCACGCAGTTTGGTACGATCGGCCAATAATTCGGTTTTTTCCAAATGTGTTGCCGAGTAATCAAAGAGACCTCACGAAAAATGTGTCGATTCTCTAATGCCATGTTCACCTAGTCCACATCAACGTTGAATGTCTCAAAATACGTTCCAGACTTACGCTTGTGTTTTAGCTCTATATGTTTAAGTAGGCTGTTTATGTTTTCTTATTGGCAACGTTACGTAGCGCTCTGTACGAAAATCAATGGCTGTGCTGTGTGCAGTCTGTGGCTAGTTTGCATTGTTGTCTGCCATTGTAGTGTTGGGCAGCTGGATGTGAACAGCGCGTAGCGTTGCGCAGTTGGAAGTGAGCGGCCAGCAGTGGTGGATGTGGGGAGAGAAATGGCGCAGTTTTGAAATTTCTAAGACTGGATGTAATGAACTGCTATATATATTATGACTTTTGATGACTATTAAGGTAAATACATTGTTTGTTCTCTATTAAAATCTTTCCTTTGCTAACTATGCCTATCAGTAGTTAGTGCCTTCCGTAGTTTGAATCTTTTATTTAGCTGGCAGTAGTGGCGCTCGCTGTATTGCAGTAGTTCGAGTAACCAAGATTTTTGTGAGGTAAGTGATTTGTGAAAGGTATAGGTTAATGTTAGTCAGGGCCATTCTTTTGTAGGGATTTTTGAAAGTCAGATTGCGTTGCGCTAAAAATATATTGTGTGTCAGTTTAAGCACAGTCGTGTATAATTGTTCAAAGGGGACGTATCAATGTTGTTGTGCTCTTCAATCCAGACACTGGTTTGATGCAGTTCTCCATGCTACGCTATCCTGTGCAAGCTTCTTCATCTCCCAGAACCTACTGCACCCTACATCCTTCTCAATCTGTTTAGTGTATTCATCTCTCGGCCTCCCTCTACGATTTATACCCTCCACGCTGCCCTCCAATAATAAATTACTGATCTCTTGATGCCCCAGAACATGTCCTATCAAGTGATCCCTTCTTCTAGTCAAGTTGGGCTAGAACTTTCTCTTCTCCCCAATTCCAATCAATGTTGTTGTTGTTGTTGTCTTCAGTCCTGAGACTGGTTTGATGCAGCTCTCCATGCTACTCTATCCTGTGCAAGCTTCTTAATCTCCCAGTACTTGCTGCAACCTACATCCTTCTGAATCTGTTAAGTGTATTCATCTCTTGGTCTCCCTCTACGACTTTTACCCTGCACGCTGCCCTCCAAAGCTAAATTTGTGATCCCTTGAAGCCTCAGAACATGTCCTACCAACCGGTCACTTCTTCTTGTCAAGTTGTGCTTCTCCCCAATCCTATTCAGTACCTCCTCATTAGTTATGTGATCTACCCACCTAATCATCAGCATTCTTCTGTAACACCACATTTCGAAAGCTTCTATTCTCTTCTTGTCCAAACTAGTTATCGTCCATGTTTCACTTCCATACATGGCTACACTCCATACAAATACTTTCAGAAACGACTTCCTGACACGTAAATCTTTACTCGATGTTAACAAATTTCTCTTCTTCAGAAACGCTTTCCTTGCCATTGCCAGTCTACATTTTATATCCTCTCTACTTCGAACATCATGAGTTATTTTGCTCCTAAATAGCAGAACTCATTTACTACTTTAAGCGTCTCTTTTCCCAAGCTAATTCCCTCAGCATCTCCCGATTTAATTCGAATACATTCCATTGTCCTCGCTTTGCTCAATATACAGGTCGAATAACATCGGGGACAGGCTACAACCCTGTCTCACTCCCTTCCCAACCGCTGCTTCCCTTTCATGAGACTCGACTCTTATAACTGCCATCTGGTTTCTGTACAAATTGTAAATAGCCTTTCGCTCCCTGTATTTTACTCCTGCCACCTTTAGAATTTGAAAGAGAGTATTCGAGTCAACATTGTCAAAAGCTTTCTCTAAGTCTACAAATGCTAGAAATGTAGGTTTGCCTTTCCTTAATCTATTTTCTAAGATGAGTCGTAGAGTCAGTATTGCCTCACGTGTTCCAACATTTCGGCGGAATCCTAACCGATCTTCGCCGAGCTCGGCCTCTACCAGTTTTTCCATTCGTCTGTAAGGAATTCGCGTTAGTATTTTGCAGCTGTGACTTATTAAACTGATAGTTCGGTAATTTTCACATCTGTCAACACCTGCTTTCTTTGGGATTGGAATTATTATTTATTTCTTGAAATATGAGGGTATTTCGCCTGTCTCATACATCTTGCTCACCAGATGGTAGAGTTTTGTCAGGACTGGCTCTCCCAAGGCCGTCAGTAGTTCCAATGGAATGTTGTCTACTCCCGGGGCCTTTTTTCGACTCAGGTCGTTCAGTGCTCTGTCAAACTCTTCACGCAGTATCGTATATCCCAATTCATCTTCATCTACATCCTCTTCCATTTCCATAATATTGTCCTCAAGTACATCACCCTTGTATAGACCCTCTATATACTCCTTCTACCTTTCTGCTTTCCCTTCTTTGCTTAGAACTGGGTTTCCATCTGAGCTCTTGATATTCATACAAGTAATTTTCTTTTCTCCAAAGGTCTCTTTAATTTTCCTGTAGGCAGTATCTATCTTACCCCTAGTGAGATAAGCCTCTACTTGCTTACATTTGTCCTCTAGCCATCCCTGCTTAGCCATTTTGCACTTCCTGTCGATCTCATTTTTGAGACGTTTGTATTCCCTTTTGCCTGCTTCATTTACTGCGTTTTTATAATTTCTCCTTTCATCAATCAATTACATTCAATATTTCTTCTGTTACCCAAGGATTTCTACTAGCCCTCGTCTTTTTACCTACTTGATACTCTGCTGCCTTCACTACTTCATCCCTCAGAGCTACTCATACTTCTTCTACTGTATTTCTTTCCCCCATTCCTGTCAACTGTTCCTTATGCTCTCCCTGAAGTTCTGTACAACCTCTGGTTCTTTCAGTTTATCCAGTTCCCATCTCCTGAATTTCCCACCTTTTTGCAGTTTCTTCAGTTTTAATCTACTGTTTATAACCAATAGATTGTGGTCAGAGTCGACATCTTCCCCTGGAAATGTCTTACAATTTAAAACCTGGTTCCTAAATCTCTGTCTTACCATTATATAATCTATCTGATACCTTCTAATATCTCCAGGATTCTTCCATGTATACAACCTTCTTTCATGATTCTTGAACCAAGTGTTATCTATGATTAAGTTAAGCTCTGTGCAAAATTCTACCAGACGGCTTCCTCTTTCATTTCTTTTCCCCAATCCATATTCACCCACAATGTTTCCTTCTCTCCCTTTTCCTACTCTCGAATACCAGTCACCCATGACAATTAAATTCTCGTCTCCCTTCACTACCTGAATAATTTCCTTTATCTCATCATACATTTAATCAATTTCTTCATCATCTGCAGAGCTAGTTGGCATATAAACTAGTACTACTGTAGTAGGCATGGGCTTCGTGTCTATCTTGGCCACAATAATGCGTTCCCTATGCTGTTGGTAGTAGCTTACCCGCACTCTTATTTTTTATTCATTATTAAAACTACTCCTGCATTACCCCTCTTTGATTTTGTATTTGTAACCCTGTATTCACCTGACCAAAAGTCTTGTTCCTCCTGCCACCGAACGTCACTAATTCCCACTATATTTAACTTCAACCTATTCATTTCCCTTTTTAAATTTTCTAACCTACCTGCCCGATTAAGGGATTTGACATTCCACGCTCCGATCCGTAGAACGCCAGTTTTCTTTCTCCTGATAAAGACGTCCTCTTGAGTAGTCCCCGTCCGGAGATCCGAATGGGGGACTATTTTACCTCCTGAATATTTTACTCAAGAGAACGCCATCATCATTTAACCGTACAGTAAAGCTGCATGCCCTCGGGAAAAATTACGGTTGTAGTTTTCCCTTGCTTTTAGCCGTTCGCAGTACCAGCTCGGCAAGGCCGTTTGGTTAGTGTTTAAAGGCCAGGTCAGTCAATCATCCAGACTGTTGCCCCTGCAACTACTGAAAAGGCTGCTGCCCCTCTTCAGGAACCACACGTTTGTCTGGCCTCTCAACAGATACCCCTCCGTTGTGGTTGCACCTACGGTACGGCCATCAGTATCGTTGAGGCACGCAAGCCTGCCCACCAACGGCAAGGTCCATGGTTCCTGGGGGTAGGTTCTATTCAATACCTCCTCATTAGTTATGTGATCTATCCATCTAATCGTCGGCATTCTTCTGTAGCACCACATTCCGAAATCTTCTGTTCTTTTCTTGTCTAAACTATTTATCGTCCACGTTTCACTTCCATACATGGCTACACTCCATACAAATACTTTCAGAAACGACTTTCTGACACGTAAATCTATACTCGATGTTAACAAATTTCTCTTCTTCAGAAACGCTTTCCTTGCCATTGCCAGTCTACATTTTATATCCTCTCTACTTCGAACATCATGAGTTATTTTGCTCCCAAATAGCAGAACTCCTTTACTACTTTAAGCGTCTCCTTTCCCAAGCTAATTCCCTCAGCATCACCCGATTTAATTCGAATACAATCCATTGTCCTCGTTTTGCTTTTGTTGATGTTCATCTTATATCCTCCTTTCAAGACACTGTCCATTCTGTTCAGCTGCTCTTCCAGGTCCTTTGCTGTGTCTGATAGCATTACAATGGCATCGGCGAACCTCAACGTTTTTATTTCTTCTCCATGGATTTTAATTCCTACTCCGAATTTTTCTTTCGTTTTCTTTACTGCCTGCTCAATATGCGGATTGAATAACATCGGGGACAGGTTACAACCCCGTCTCACTCCCTTCCCTAACACTGCTTCCCTTTCATGCCCCTCGACTCTTATAACTGCCATCTGGTTTCTGTACAATTTGTAAATAGCCTTCCGCTTCTTGTATTTTACCCCTGCCACCTTCAGAATTTGAAAGAGAGTATTCCAGTCAACACCGTCAAAAGCTTTCTCTTAGTCTACAAATGCTATAAATGTAGGTTTACCTTTCCTTAATCTGTTTTCTAAGGTAAGTCGTAGGATCAGTATTGCCTCACGTGTTCCAATATTTCTACGGAATCGATACTAATCTTCCTCGAGGTCGGCTTCTACCAGTTTTTCCATTCACCTGTAAAGAATTCGTGTTAGTATTTTGCAGTCGTGGCTTATTAAACTGATGGTTCGGTAATTTTCACATCTGTCAGCACCTGATTTCTTTGGAATTATTATATTCTTCTTGAAGTCTGAGGGTATTTCGCTTGTCTCATACATCTTGCTCACCAGATGGTAGCGTTTTGTCAGGGCTGGCTCTCCCAAGACTATCAGTAGTTCTAATGGAATGCTGTCTGCTCCCGGGGCTAGCTCTACATAGTTGGAATAATATCGGAGCCTTATGCAAGGCATGACGCCATCACTAGTAGCAACACAAATCCCGCAGAGCATTCTGAATGTCTTTCCTTTAAAGTTGGGTACCCGTACGGTAAGTAGTTTTTTGTCTACACTAAAGTTTAGTTATAAACACCCTGTAATACAAACTACAATTTCCTGTTAAAACTAAAAACACACATAATAGACGTACTGTGAGAGATACTCCAATTATGCACTTTGGTCACAATATCTCAGCCCTCTTTGTAAATAGATATCCCCGGACACGTAAATCATGGAACACGTATTGAACCCATTTGCAGTTTCTGCTTGCTTTTTGGTAAATTAGGAAACCAAGGGACAACAATCGGCATAAAACAAATTCTTAAACCTATCTTCATTCTAACTATGGCAATCTTACTGATATCAAGAAATCTGAACTCCTAGTGCACGCTTATCAAGCACTTACTGAAAATTATTCAAAAAAGGCAAAGCGATATCGTAATATGATTACAGTATAATGGGTAACAGCAACCCTAGCGTTTGGAACCAAAGATTCCTTCTTCAATCAGGGAAGATGAATTTCTAGAAGGATATAGCACTGAGGTGCAGGTTCTTTATAACAATTTCATGGACGTAAGTTTCTTGTTCATTATTTTATGTGTTTATATAAACTTATAGTTGTTTCCGCTTTAATTAATCGCCTTTCACCGCTTATTGTGCGCTGTTACTCCTCACAGATTCACCTCCATCAACAGTTGTTTGCTCATTTCCTTGGTACAGGAGACCACATTCCCTCTATAACTGTTTTAGTTTGAAGAAACGGTTGGTGGCTGAGTGAAGTATAATAATAACTCATAATGAACTTCTAAAGTACACATACTGAAATACAAACCAGCTGAAACCTGTAAAAATGAGTATTTCCTAATCAACAATAACAACCAAGATATTACAGAGATTGTCTGGAGCAACACTGCACATTGAGTAGGAAATCATAGAATGAGTGTTGAGCTGAGTGTCTAATAAATTATTGAATATATATCTGTTATTGGCGTCTTTACTTACCTCAGTACCATATTTAAAGCTGAAAAGTTTTGTCAGTATTTATTCCAAAACAAATTCATAGTCTCAAAATGTTCGCTTTACAGAGAGAAAGTGTGTGGCCTAAGAACGATATTAAATCTCGACATAAAACTTCTTTATCTCCACAAATGAATTTATAATTTTTCCTGTAGCTGATACGGTACATGTCTTGTTTAGCAATTCTTGTCAGCCCGCAGAGATCATCAGTCATCCCCAATCGATCAGCTGACTTCAAGAGATGACGACTAGTAATCAACGGGAAATTCTTCTTGTAATAGTCAGCCAAACTATGCGCAAAGATCGTTTGGCACATCTTACTCCTGACTAAGAAAATTTTTCAATCCACTGAAGTCTCTCCCTCCATTATTACTTATAATTTATACGGCAGCAGTATAGATTTTACTCTGAAGTAAAAGATTAGAATAATGTAAATAAAATAAAAAGATCTATGAAGTCTACAGCTTCCATACAAGTTTCTCGTGAGAATTATACAGACATCTATCATCAACAATAGCAACCATATAGATAGATCTCTTCTGTACCATGCACACATCACGAACTGCAGTTTTAAGCTTAGAACTTCGCCCAGTATTTTTCTGAACGTCTTCAACCTATCTTTCGATTGTTAGTACGTTTACTATGAGAATTCTGTATCAAATTTGGACTTAAATGGTATCAGAAAGTGCAAAGTGTACCAGAATGCACACAGCGACGTTATTATCGTTATCGGTGACGTCATGTATGACGTCATTGATAACGTTGAGCTCATGACTACATTATCTTTATCAGTGACATCACCATTCTTATCAGCAATGTCATAATCTTATCCGTAGAAACCATTTCCCTTCTTTCCTCTTTCACTCCAAACAGTCATAGAGCAGAATAAAAAATCCAACATGGCGGAAAGAGCCCAATTGTGCCAGAGGAAAGTAGTAAAATAAATGGACTCTTCCTCCTCCTTATGTCAAGACTCGCATAGCACAGAATTACAAGTGCAAGATGTTGGAAACAGACCACTTGTTTGCTTCGTATCCTCTCCCTCTCCTCAGTCCAACCAATTAGATTGTAGTATTAGAAAAGACCCCAGTTGTTTTGCGAAAAATTGAAAACCCTATTCCCCTTCACTCACTATCTTCACCCAATGATACTGCAGTGTTAAGCATCCAAGATGATGACAACAAACAATTTGTCCTGTATATCTCATGTCTCATCTCCTCCCTATTTCCAGCCCAAACGTCCTACATATTTCTCTTCCCCTCCCCTCCATATCTATAGTCAATCACGCTAAGTGATTGAATGATGTGTAAAAATGGTGTCAAATTACGTCAAACTACATTGTTTCCGACGTACACTTCCCTCCATCCTGCTCTTTCCAGCCAGTCAGAATGTAGTATTAAATTATGTGTGAAAATGGTCTCAAATTACATTACTTCCCACATGCACATCAAGTAACGGACCTTTCCCTCTGTTTCTCTAGCCAGTCAAGATGAGGGAAACGGACCATTTGTGTGTTTTATACCTTCGCTCCTCCACTTTTAACAAATCATATGGTACTATTGACAAAACCGCTAGGTACGTCATGACCATATCTTTTTGTGTTGAGTGTATGTAGTGAAAGTGCTACAACTGATTGAGGGATAATGCAGGATAGTTGAATTCCCTTCCCTTTCTCTATTTCTCGATTCCTTCTTCTCTCCCTCATTCTCTGGTGTCTTTTCCCTGTTTACTTTTCCTTTCTATTGATTTCAGTGTCAATCTGATTTTGAATCGTTTTCATGTATTTTGACTACACTCCTGGAAATTGAAATAAGAACACCGTGAATTCATTGTCCCAGGAAGGGGAAACTTTATTGACACATTCCTGGGGTCAGATACATCACATGATCACACTGACAGAACCACAGGCACATAGACACAGGCAACAGAGCATGCACAATGTCGGCACTAGTACAGTGTATATCCATCTTTCGCAGCAATGCAGGCTGCTATTCTCCCATGGAGACGATCGTAGAGATGCTGGATATAGTCCTGTGGAACGGCTTGCCATGCCATTTCCACCTGGCGCCTCAGTTGGACCAGCGTTCGTGCTGGACGTGCAGACCGCGTGAGACGACGCTTCATCCAGTCCCAAACATGCTCAATGGGGGACAGATCCGGAGATCTTGCTGGCCAGGGTAGTTGACTTACACCTTCTAGAGCACGTTGGGTGGCACGGGATACATGCGGACGTGCATTGTCCTGTTGGAACAGCAAGTTCCCTTGCCGATCTAGGAATGGTAGAACGATAGGTTCGATGACGGTTTGGATGTACCGTGCACTATTCAGTGTCCCCTCGACGATCGCCAGTGGTGTACGGCCAGTGTAGGAGATCGCTCCCCACACCATGATGCCGGGTGTTGGCCCTGTGTGCCTCGGTCGTATGCAGTCCTGATTGTGGCGCTCACCTGCACGGCGCCAAACACGCATACGACCATCATTGGCACCAAGGCAGAAGTGACTCTCATCGCTGAAGACGACACGTCTCCATTCGTCCCTCCATTCACGCCTGTCGCGACACCACTGGAGGCGGGCTGCACGATGTTGGGGCGTGAGCGGAAGACGGCCTAACAGTGTGCGGGACCGTGGCCCAGCTTCATGGAGACGGTTGCGAATGGTCCTCGCCGATACCCCAGGAGCAACAGTGTCCCTAATTTGCTGGGAAGTAGCGGTGCGGTCCCCTACGGCACTGCGTAGGATCCTACGGTCTTGGCGTGCATCCGTGCGTCGCTGCGGTCCGGTTCCAGGTCGACGGGCACGTGCACCTTCCGCCGACCACTGGCGACAACATCGATGTACTGTGGAGACCTCACGCCCCACGTGTTGAGCAATTCGGCGGTACGTCCACCCGGCCTCCCGCATGCCCACTATACGCCCTCGCTCAAAGTCCGTCAACTGCACATACGGTTCACGTCCACGCTGTCGCGGCATGCTACCAGTGTTAAAGACTGCGATGGAGCTCCGTATGCGACGGCAAACTGGCTGACACTGACGGCGGCGGTGCACAAATGCTGCGCAGCTAGCGCCATTCGACGGCTAACACCGCGGTTCCTGGTGTGTCCGCTGTGCCGTGCGTGTGATCATTGCTTGTACAGCCCTCTCGCAGTGTCCGGAGCAAGTATGGTGGGTCTGACACACCGGTGTCAATGTGTTCTTTTTTCCATTTCCAGGAGTGTATTTCCCAGGTTCTTTATTGTTTTATCCGTTACGTTTCCTCATCTTCTGATTTCGTTAAGAGCAAGTGGGGGCACATGTTGGCAACATATCTCACTGGAATCCGCTGACGAATCCTTACATACTTTGTGAGCAGGCTGTTTAGGTTTTTATGTTGGTAACGCCACATAGCGCTCTGTATGAAAATCACTAACTGTGCTGTGTGCAGTCTGTGGCTGGTTGGCATTGTTAAAAAATTATCTATTGTAGTGGGCAGCTGGATGTGAACAGCGCGTAGCGCTGCGCAGTTGGAGGTGAGCCGCCAGCAGTGGTGGATGTGGGGAGAGAGATGGCGTAGTTTTGAGAGTAAATTTGTAAGACTGGATGTCATGAACTGATATAAATGTCTTTTGAACACTATTAAGGTAAATACATCGTTCTTCTCTATTAAAATCTTTCATTTGCTAACTATGCCTATCAGTAGTTAGCGCCTTCAGTAGTTAGAATCTTTTATTTACCTGCCAGTAGTGGCGCTCGCTGTATTGCAGTGCTTCGAGTAAGGAAGATTTTTGTGAGGTAAGTGATTCGTGAAAGGTGTAGGGTAATGTTAGTCAGGGTCATTCTTTAGTAGGGATTATTGAAAGTCAGACTGCGTTGCGCTAAAAATATTGTGTGTCAGTTTATTGATGATCAGAATTAGTAAAGAGAGAAATGTCTGAGTACGTTTAGTTCTGCTCAGCTGTTTGAAAATCAAATAACGTAAGACGTTTATCAGCACAATCATTCATAAATTTTTCTAAGGGGAGGTTGCAACTTAAGAGTAAGACGAAGAAATTCCTACCTCGAGATCAAGGACTACATGAAGTCATAGAAATATTACTCGTGAATATAAACCTACAATTGCTAATAAAGACTTCCATTGCGCCTTTAGGGCACGTTAAGCCCTATATTGGAACTGTGGCCACTTTGCCGAAAGACCAGCGTCGACACCACACGCCAGTGGACCTTATGTCTAAAAATGAGTGCAAGAGAGGTAAATTAAAGAAAAGTGTAAGTGCGGAATGCCTTATGCACTTAGATCACGCCGATAAACAGATGTGCAACGGGGCTTGTAAAGTAATGGTATGGGGTGGCTTATGAAGTATTCAGGTAATATTACGAGTATGTTTTTATTAAAGATACGTTTTGCTGTGTTAAGTATTTAGTTTATGAGTATGCAGGAATGGGGTGTTTTGATTCAGGGTAAATATGTCAGTAAATCAGGTACGCCCAGTTTTTTGAGAGGGGAGGGAAAATCACGCAGATTGCGACATATCCAACTGGGTTGGGTCTGGTTTGTGTGCAGGGTCCTAAGAACAATAGTTTTGGGCGAAATCAGATACTGCCGAATGTCAGAGAGAAGTGCTGGCACCACACCCTTATTTCCAGACGGTATGCATGCACTGGGTTCATTCTGTTTTCTCAAGAGGTGGTAATAATAAACTGGTACGAGGCAATAAGCAATGTCATAATGCGATAACTACAAGCGTTACGAGTTTGTACTGTATTGGATCTGACAGCGTTTTGTGTAACTTACATCTACCTGAAACGAGAACCCTTTCACCACTGTGAACTGGCAGTACGTCAGATGTCAGTGGAGTGGGTAACTTGTAACAAGTAAGTATCAGCCACGTAAGAGTTAAGTGGAAGCTACCTTATAAACGACGAGTGCGGAATATAAGGTGAAGTAAGCGACATTGTTATTGTGAAATATTTGTGAAGAGTCCATCTGCTTAGCTGAGTGGTTACGAGCTTGCCTTCCATGCAGCAGTCCCAGGTTCGATTCCCGGCCGGGTTGGAAATTTTCTCCTCTCGTGGATTGGGTGTTGTGTTCTCCTCATCATCATTTCATCCTCATCACCGGCACGCGAGTCACCCAATGCGGCGTCGGCTGTAATAAGACTCGCACTTGGCGGCCGATCTTCCCCGGATGAGGTCTGCCGGCCGGCAATGCCATACGATCATTTCATTTGTGAAGGGTCTGTGGAGATATGGAGGATATTCTATTACAATTGTACTACTTCGTAACTGGTGACGCAGTAGGAAGATATTCCAATAGCAACGCAAGATGGTGCAATTGACAGGATATGATATTACAATTGTACTACTTTGTAACTGGTGACGCAGTAGGAAGATGTTCCAATAGCAAAGCAAGATGGTACAATTGACAGAGCCTCAGAAAAGATGTTTAGAATAAGTAACATAGCCAATGAATCGTATGGTTTAAACCAGACGAGTGTAAGAGGGAAACTAGTTAATGTATGATTGACCATGTGTAAATGATATTTTTCCACAGGAACCAAAAGCGAAATCCGGGGCAGATTTTCTAAAGGAGGGGTGCGAATTGTGCCGCAAAATAATGTACTTGGTGAGGAAGAGTAAAATTAAAGCATAACCTTCGGGAACTGTAGGACTCGTTAAGCCAGCCGAGCAACTTATGCAGTTCACCATGCTGACTGGCCGGGAATTTCTGCTCTGGCACTAAGGCAGTTTCTTCACAACGTCATCAAGGCGAGCGGGTGGAGGCGGAGAAGTGCCGATACAGTAGAAAGACGGAGCGCCCACGTCGCCGGCAGCCTGATTATCTCATACTACTGATCCATGAGTCCTTTGGACTTATAAGCTGCTGGACGGGCCACAGTACTCATGCAGTGTCCGATGCCAGGGATTTGGCGCTCTGCGGCCGGAGGGCCTCTTTCTGGACTCTAGTCGGTGACTGAGGGCACGCTGCTGCCAGTCTGCTCCCAGTTGCTGCCTGCACTGATCGGGTGGGTGGACTCCGCCGCTGTGTGCTGCTCCTCCTGCATGCAGTATACTTCGTGGTCATGGTCGCCCTCGTCGCTTACTCCCAAGGCTCATAAAGCGGCCACTGGACCGTGCCAGGGACACAGCGAGTCCACTCTGTGGACTGCAGACTTCACAACATCGTCGGTGCCAATTCCGCTGCTTCCTTCACTGCCGCCCACCAGCGGCTGCGAGTGCTGGCGCTGACAGCCTGGAGCAACGTCATACATACTGATATATTCTGAATAACTAATATATGGTTTGTCAATCCTATTCCACTGGTGCCTCATAAGGCGCCTCTGAGGTACCCACTCACAGCAACAGCACTCACCCACGCCCTGGGATTATGGTACGTCTACATCCTCATCTCGACCTCCCCATCGGTACCACCGTTTTAATGACTAGTGAATACATCCGTTACACCACAAATACTGTAAATGGGAGCTGGCCTTTCACCAGTCTATCTCACTGTGTTCTCGACTTGTGATTTTCATACATTGATGTTGGTGTTAATTCCAAGTTGTGTCAGTTTTTATATATGCAGTAATGAAATTGAAATTGCAAATTTGTAGATAAATGTGAACAATTTTTAATTGTAATGATAATTAAATCGACACCCTAGCTGCAAACAGGCGTTGATATACATCATTGGGGACATGTTGAAAATGTGTGCCTCGACCGGGACTCGAACCCGGAATCTCCTGCTTATTGCTTTACATATATGATTAAGATTTATACTGTTTGGATGAATCAGTCACACTGGGACTTGCAGGCGCTCTATTCTCTGTACCCTCGGTGGCTCATATGGATAGAGCGTCTGTCATGAAAGGAGGAGATCCTGGGTTCGAGTCTCGGTCGGAGCACACATTTTCAACATGTCCCCAATGATGTATATCAACGCCTGTCTGCAGCTAGGGTGTCGATTTGATTATCGTTTCATTCTAGAGAAGCTGCACGGTCATCAATGGTATCTGTTCGTTCGGGAACAGATACTACCTTCATATATAATTTTTAATGTGATTGCGTACTTAAATTTATTGCTCAGCGAATCATATTGATTCATTGTAGTAAAGAGTGCAATATTTCATTTGCGTTCGGTAACAAGAACCTGCTTTGAAACTTCCTGGCAGATTAAAACTGAGTGTCGGCTCGGGAGTCGAACCCATGACTTTTGCCTTTCCCATGCAAGTGCCCTATGCACTGAGCTATCCCACCACGACTCACGATACGCCCTCGCAGATTTACTTCCACCATTTCCTCATCCTCTATCTTCTAAACTTCACAACCGTTCTTCTGCGTACCTTGCGTGACTGTCACGCCTCCAAAAAAGGATAGTTTTATGGCCTATGCACTTCCTGGGGGTTGTTTCCGGAATTAATTTTCGTCTACTTGCTGCACACGGGCTTGGATCTGGAACCTTCCAAGACAACGGTGCCGAGTTCGAATCCCGGTCCAGCATACATTTTAATCTACCAGAGAATTTCATATCAGCACACATTCTTCTGCAGAGCGAAAAATTACTCTAGAAGAACGTGGTAATCGTTCCCCTTTCGTAGGGAATTTTATGAAGTGATGTCACTTGTAAGAATTGGGATGATTTCAGTATCGGGGCTGGAGCAATTCTCAGACATTCCCCCGCCTTATGATGCGTTATCCCACAGCCTTAGAGTGATTGCGAAGCCTACGAAATAGTAGCACACTCTTTAACCTAATATGTGAAGATTATAGTTGATTTAAAATAGGTTAATCACACTCCTATTAGACAATTGCTGTATCACACCATTATGTGAAACCAAACAAATTTAACAGTACAAGTGAGTTCTAGTTTCTTTTATTCTTGAGTGATTTTTTCTTGAATATGCTTCTGGCTTCCCGCGTCTTTTAGCAGTGTTTAGATAAAGATATTCGCTCATCAACAGATTCTTGTGACAAACGATCCTTTGTACTTATTTATTACACCTATCTTCTGGCTTTTGAATTACAGCAGTATATATTGCACCAATCATTCATTGCCAAGTGCTCCAGGTCGGTTCAAGGTTTGACGTACGGTGCCCGATCCCACGAAGGTCAGCTGGCACCTAAGAAGGTTGCCAGAAGCTTATTCTACGATTATACTCTGCAAGCTACGATGTGCAGCCGATATGACTTCTTGTATGAATTTTTTTTGCGATTGTCGAGTGAGAAAACGACTGTAGCTAAGCCTCTGTTTGAGCTGCGACTTCCCTGGTCTTCACATGGCGGTCATTCTGCAAGATGTTCCCTTCTTGCAACGTATGCCTTCGAAATGAAAAATGTCCGGGGTGCACAACACCTCTTACGTAGCGTCTGTCTTTGACATTTGTTGACTATCTTCATAACGCTCTGTAGTATCCACTCGCCATATACTGAACTCTAAGAACATTTAAATTATTTTCATACTGGTGCATCGATTAACTTTTACATGCAGAAATCTCGATGTTTTAGCTATGTTTGCTGTTGCTGCCTCTTTTGTCTTTTAGCCCTATTTTGCAGAGCTCAGGAAGTGAGTTTCTTGTGTTACCCTTTCCCTCTTAGCTTTCACACGTCTGATTGGTAATCCTCTCAGAGTACTTACTTTGATATATCATAAAATTCCACAGCAATGTAATATGAATACAAACTCGACAACAAATTTACGAACTTCCAGTATGCTGGAATAGCTGTGGTAAGCAACTTCTGTTAATCGGTACAACGAAAAACCAGTCCAAAGTTGCAGATTTTACTCTTTGTATTCACTCGATGACTACTTTCGGCCCGAGGCCTATTCTCAGATCATCGTAATATAGTCAAAATTAGTATATACAAAGATGTGAAAACAGTGTCAAAAATGTGCAACGAAGTGCATAGAGAATTTACTCTTTACGTTTCTGAGATGGTTTTCACATCTTCGGATATACTGTTACGATGATTTGAAATTGGGTCTCGGCCCAAAACTAGTAATCGAGTGAATAAAAAGAGTAAAATTTGCAACTTTGAACTAGATTTACCCTGTATCGACACTAAATGTTACGGACATACCAGTGTGGCGTTCGTGGCTTCACCCAAAGGGAGTAATACCATCTCCCTTTATTCTAACATCCTTGTTTATACGTTACGAGACGTAGCAATTTTGTTTTTGATCTTTGCCACGGGAAGCACGTTTCACGAGTAGGTGTATAAAGAAGACTCTCTAGATTCCAAAGTTTATATTGTTGTCGTGATGTCAGTCGGCGCTAGTGGGCACTTCCGTGTCGAACGTTGGTTCAGTCGGATGCGCTGACGTGGTCTTGTTGGTCTCACCTCGGAATGCTGTCATTGCAATTTGTAAAGTTCTGAATATGGTAATATCTGGCTGAGCGTTCTGGTGGGAACACATTGCAGGAAAGCGAATGTCGCGTTTAGGGAGCACTTTCAGACTTCATTTGTCATTATCGTAATTCGTGATTTAAGTATTAGGGCAATATTGGTTCAAGTACTTCGTAATACGGATGAACTCAGGAAAGGGTAACATCATTCTTTACCGCTTCCTTCTAAAAAATAATAAAGTCAGGAGAAGTTATATTCGAAGAGTTCTTTTCATTAAATTTGTACGCGATATCGTGAAGTATTGCTTTTGTCAGTATCAAAGATTAATAATGTGTATATGTTTACATTCTTAAATCTGGTCTGTTAATGTACTCATTACTGAGCCTCCACATCCAACTTTCCTACTCAAAAGTTCCAATGAAAACCTGTTCGGACATACATCTCAGTTCTCGTGATCCGATTACTAATATTAAAGATTTTCTTGCGCTTGGCATATGTGCATTGCGCTTTGGAAGGTTTGTTTAAGCAATGATGCCAGCAGCGCTATTTCTTTCAGTTTATATTGTTGCAGAGGACTTCAACTGCACTGCGTACTAGAGCTACATTTCTGCTGTTGCACAGGTAAGCCATATTATTATTAGGGCCTAGATGAACTTTGTCAAGAAGAATTAGGAAGCTGTATCCACTAGTAAATTTTCAACATAATGCAGAAGATATATTTATGACCATGCACTGATTTGTCAGGCGACAGTTGGTCATTCTAAGTTGATGATGAAGTTTTTCGGTGTATTACAGACAGGAACTCTTTAATTCAATTATTAATGTTTTACAGATCGTAGAAGTTCAGTTCAGAGTACCTAAATCTCACATATTGGGTGAAATGTACAAAGTTACAGTTTTAATTCAAAATTAGGATAGTAATGGCACTTACAGTTCTCAGAGTACTGGCGACATTATAATCAGAATTTAGAAGACTTCATTCTGTATTTAGAAGACTTCATTCCTAGTAGTACATTAATACGTTGTTCAGTGCGTTATGGAACAGTGGTATATACGGGAATTCTAAACACCAAGGTTTCATATGGTCCCAGCTAATGGTTACACACAATCACCAATGCTTGTGGAGATACCCCGCGTAGTTGACACGTGTAGAAAAGTTACGAGCTCCTGTAAGGATCAGACGAGTTAGGCTAGCGCTCGTCCATTTTTTTGCCATGAATGAATAATTATTATGGGAGCGATTCTTTTACTAGTCACAAGAGAATATTGTATCTCTCAATCATTTGTAAACACGCTGACAACGAATTTTCATTAAGTATTACAAAAGGTAGTGAACTGTCTTGAATTACTTATTGTAGCGTACATGATCAGGATTGTTATTAATGTGGATTTTTCTAATATTTTGTCTAGCAACAATGAGGAAGCAACGGACTGGCAAGGAAGCTGCATCTTTGTGAACCCGAGGCCGATGTCACAGCCCATTTGATGTACCTGTCTTTGTGAGTTGGATGACCGAAAGATCTGTCGATTTCTACAGCTGTGGTCTTGTACTCTTTGTTAACATTTTTCGACTTATCCCTGTATCACATTCAGTTAAGAATAATTAAATCTTTCATACTGGATGAAATTCCCATAGTTAGTAGTTACGTTTTTTTTGGCGAAGCACTCCTTTAAACTACTGATTGACTTCTTGATTTTATTCTTATAAGGAACTCCTACAGATACGGCTCTCGCCGTCTGATGGACACGGGCGATATTCTAATGTTTTTGTTTGCGATGAGAACGTCATAGGAAACGAACAGCAAAAGGAGCATCTTCCTTACGACAGAAAAGGATAAAGCATAAAGTTAGCAGCCTTTTGGGTAGCGAACTGTCTTGACATTTGTCCCGAAATGTTTATATTCTTTTGACTGACAACTGCCTTGTCAATAATATCTAAAGGGTTTTGTTATCATAACGGACCATGGTATCTGAAAAGTTTCAGTTCTTGGTACACCTATACAACTGGCCGAACCTTAGAGGTTTTTACTCAGTCTTCACGCCTGACAGAGTTGTTAGCAGAGGTCAGTCTAGTGTCAGCTTTAGCTGGCCTTCCGCATCACCTGATCTGTCAATGTGCGTGAAACGTGGGACTTGGGGAAAGCAGGAAAAAGTGTCAACACGGCCTAATCAGTTACCATTGGTTGCACAGTAAACACGTACACTTTATTTAAGGAAATAATTTTTAAAAAACAATAATTTAAAAAAAATGACTATAACACAAGCTACACTGATGGCTGAAAGCCTTATTAAGAAGAATTCAAATTATTTGTCGGCTGAAGGCCACAAGCAATGGGACTAATTTAAACAAAATATTATTTTTAAACGATTTTCACAATCAGACCAAATAAAGAAGGTAGTTATCCACAGACAGTGTTCCAAGGATCGACCTGAAAAAGGTCCGTACAGCTGCGTAAGCGGTGAGACAAGCAGCCAAGAACTATGCTCACTTAACAGGATGGCAACTCAAACTAGGGGCAGTTTAAACGCCGACCAGTACACTCGCAAACTCCTCCTTAAATGCGATAACCAATACCACGACAGCATAACAGTTAACATCGTCAAATGACAAGCATTTAATTACACAAGTTGGTTCCACCAAATCCTAGTACGCAGACAGTGTTCAAACTGGCTCTACAAAATCTGACTAGATGCACAGGGAACCGCAAAAGACAATACACAAACAATTCAAACAAGGCAAGTCACTATACAGCAACAAGACCAATTGCACGTATACCTGAACGTTAAGAATACAGAAACGGCCGAAAGACTAGATACACATCGTCCACTGAGACGACCGACCGAACGACCAACCATCGGTCGCTGCCAAACAAGTCACGCAAGGGAAACGTGGGAGTTTAAAACGGCCAACTGACAGCTTGATGGCGTGAGGTCACCTCGATGGACGGACACACACATAAGTGAAAGTTGCACTACTCGGGTATAACGACCCATTCAACTTAAACTCGCTGAATCTGGACCTCGACGTGGTCATGCACTCTCGCGATCGCACCATTCCATCGGGCAGCGCATATATCGCCAGCTCCCTCGACGAGTACTTACGCTGTCGGACCTCACTGCTGCTCCGTGTCGACCGAACTACGACACACCCGACCCGGAAAACACTTTACGTCTTTCCAAAGGTAGTACGGGTACTAGATATCGATAAACTATGCTGCTGCCACTCGCGGACAGACAACACTAGCAAACGTAGTGGCACCAGTAAAGAGAAGAAGAAAACGAGACGCCACTATGCCTATTACACAATGCCAAACTACTAACGGCACCAACGTCAGCCGCACACGGCTCAGTGCAATTACTTTGTGCAGGGAGCCTCAAGTCTAAAGTGTATTGGAACAACTCTTACAAGTTTCATGCACTGCAGCACAACATTTCGGATGAGACTGCAGCAATTCCAACAGTTCAAATTCGATCCGAATTCAGCAGTTTGTTGACAAGGGTCCAAAAGGGCCGAGAGAAGAATGATAGTCACTTTCAACATATTCTATAGTCAGTTTAATATCATGTTTCCTTTCCTCTGCAGTGTCATCAGTCCCCTAGACGCAGAACTACTTAAACCTAACTAATCTAAGGACATCACACACACATCCATGCCCTAGGCAGAATTCGAACCTGCTACCGTAGCAGCAGTGCAGTTCCGGACTGAAGCGCCTAGAACCGCTCAGCCACAACGGCCGGCTTTCCCGTTACAAAGAAAACGAGTTTTGAATCGGAATTTTATTTGCCTATTCGACAGAGCGAATTCAGTTCGTTGATATGTGTCAGCATAGAGAACAGAACATTAAGACTCGGCAGTACTCCAGCAGCGACTGAGCAGCGTTTCTGCATGACCGTGGCAGTCAGCGCGATTCAGGCCAGAAAGCTATATGATTCTTGGATACTCTTTATTCTTCGCGTTTTAATCTTCCTATTAACACATATAGGTAAAACAAATATGACTTAACTAATCTCGGAGTACCCTATCGAATAGACATGTAAAATTCCGATTTCAAAAATCATTTTACTTGCAACACGTAACATACCGTCACTTTCCATCTACATTGGACGTCGCATGACAGAGATGATGAGGAGTATGTATCTGGGCTGATTCTAGCTACACATTGCCAAAAGAAAACTGCAGATACCTGCCATAACATCAGGGCAAATGCCTCAGACAATTTTTAGGAGGACCTGTTGTCCAAAATTTTCAGCTTACCTGCTCGCTTAGTACTGGCTCTTTATCTGAGCACTTAATATTCATACAGGTGCTTCTCTTTTCTAAAATTACCAATTTTGCTATACGTTTCATCTACCTTTGCACTAGTTAAGCACGTTTTTACATCCGTGCACGGCTACCCAGGATCTGTAGCCATTTTGCACTTTCTGTGAATATCTCTTTTTAGATGTCTATCTTCCTTTCCGATCGCTGCACTTGCTGCACCTCTATATTTTCTTCTTTCTTCAACTACATTCAGTACATCCCAAGTCATCCATGGATTTCTAATAGGCTTCATCTTTTCACCTATGTAATCGTCTACTGTCTTGCCTATTTCATCACTCAGAACTACCCATCGTCTACAGATTCCTTTCCACTATTTCAGCCCAGCGTACCCTAATGCTGCCTCTGAAACTCTAAACCACGTTTGGTTCTTTTTATTTATCCATGTCTCATTTCGTTAATATACCACCTTTTTTCAGTTTCTTCACTTTTGATCTGTGGTTCATAACCAGTAACTGATGGTCATGGTTCCTTGGAAATGTCTTGAAGTTTAAAATCCGGTGGCGAAATCTGTCTGACCATTACATAATCTGAAACTTTCGAGTATATCCACGTCTCTTCCATGTAAACAACCTTCCTTCATCATTCTTAAAAAAGTTCCAAGTGTTAGCGATGATTAAATTATACTGTGTGCAAAATTATATCAGGGCATTGTTTCTCAAAGTATGTGTTCTACTATTTATCCTTCTCTTCCTTCCTACTACTTAATTCCATTTACCCACCACAATTATATCTTTGTCTCTCTTAACAATGCTATGCCACAGGTAGATATCATGGAAAAATGCAATATTTTCTTAAACTTTTCTCCAGGCAGCAGTAAGCCAATTCAAATCAGGTCACTGTACCATTTACCAATCAGAATGAAAAACTGACACAGAGCCAATATTGCATAGTTTATGGCACACCCCTGAAGCTATTGGTCCACCTTGCTCAAGTGAGAAGTGCTGTGCAATCAGAATGACGCTATGATCCCTCCTCAGCGAAGACATTTTGTTGAACCATAGTTCACCTGAAGAGGGATCATAGCGTCATTCTCATTGCACAGCACGATGCAGCAAGAATGAGTAAATGTGCCACAGGAACACCTATCAGTCCGCTGACATGGCGGAAAAGCTCCAATCTGAAGCACTGAAAGTCACTCTTGTGACACTAGTGACGAACGCTGATGAGCTCAGAAAATGAGAACACATGTGATCATTCTTGGTAAGACATAATGTCACTAACTAAGATAGACAGCATCTAATATAAGGTTTTGACCGCATGTGCGGCCTACCATTCTCCAGATGACTTCTACGTTCGAGATTGCTGCCTGCGAGTCTATTCGCTGTGAGCTGCCAGCATCTCACCTGCTAACATGAAGTCTACAAGACTTCTATCTCTGGCTTGCTGAGAGGCAGACTAACGGTGTTTGGTGCATCATCAGCCCGTCACTATATCTGGGAGGTGTGCTATGAGTTGCTGCCTCCCAGCTCTCGTCTGGGCGCAGACACTGGTATCCACACCCTACCTTTGGTGGAGAGGCCATACCATATCTCTACACTACCATTTACATCGAATGTAGTTTTACTGGATTTCGCTCAGGTACATGCCTTTGATGGCCACAATAATGTCCTAGTAAAAAGCAGTTGACGATCTGATGGTCGACGCCACAGTATGAGATATGCCTGCTGCCTTTTTCCACACACTGAGTGTGAGTGTTAAGCAGCTGTAACTGAGATAACAGCCTTGAAAATCTTCTGAGGTAGATGTCAGCACGATCCAAGCCAACACACTGATCCACTGCCCTACCCAAGGTCGGCAGAAGTTGATTCAGCCGTAGCACTTAAACCAAATAAATATATGGCTCGTTAAAGTTATTTCATTAGTATACAGAGCGCCAACTGGTATTCGCCACAGCACTCCTCACATGATATCTGGTAACTGTAAGGGTCTCAGCCCAGACGGTTACAAGTATCTGAGAAATTTTGTTTTCTCTCATCATACATTCTTTCAGTCTCATCATCTGAGGAGCTAGTGGCATGTAAACTGGAATTACTGTGATGGATGTTAGCTTTATGTCTATCTTGGCTATAATAATGGTTGTGATAGGTTAGTCATAATAGCTAACTGGCATTCTTACTTTTAGGTCACTATGCATATTGTTCTGTCTGCCTTCTAATATGCTTGTAAAATATTTCTGTTTGCTGCTGACAGTAGCTTGGTAATGAAGGACGCTAACTGTAACATAATAAGTGTAGCAAATGGGAAATAGAAAATAGATTCTTGCCAAATCACAATGAGATTAAGTCTTTAAAGTTTCTAACACAAAATTCAGCTAAAGCTAACATACTGAGCACACAGAACGAGTAAGTATGCTTGAACAGTTCACATTCCTAGGTATTCAAATAGACATAAAACTGTCACAGAAAGCCAGTTTTCAGGATCTTGTTCAAAAACTGAATGTTACTGTATTTACCATTAGATCAGTATTTGCAATAAATGAGAGTCCATCAGGAAAATTACTCTACTTCTCTTATTTTCATTCACTTACGACATATGGCATTGTATTATGGTGTAACTATTCCCATTCATGAGGGGTGTTTTTCGCTGAGAAACAGGCAGTTCGAGCGGTATGTGGTGTAATTCGTGAATCTTTTGTTGACCCCTTTTCAGAGGTGTGGAATTCTTACATTTGGCCTCTCAGTATTTATTTTCTTCAAAGTCACTTGTTGTTAACAGTATGAGCAGCATTCCCTCAGATAATACTTGGCAGAAATACAGTTCATTAGGATCGTGCCTCCATGACTCTTTTGCAAAAAGGCATGCAATATTCTGCTGCATCCATTTTCAGGAATCTCCCACAAGAATTAAACAATCTTAGCAGTAACTCTCGCATATTCAATTTCAAAATGAAGAAATTCCTAATGTATCACTCCCACTACTCTGCAGGAAGTTACTGGAAAGAAACTTAAGATAATTCCTGTGTTACTTTGTTGATTAAGGTAATATATATTCGCAGATTATTACCTGCATAGTATTCATCTACATTTTATTTTAACTGTCTTAGTTTGATGTACTGACCTGTTGCATTACCATGCAAATTTGCTTCTCCGTTTGTTTCTACGGAACTAGACACGTAAAATAAAATTTAAAAGAAAGTTCATTACGCTGGTTTCACTTTGTGTCGATAACTCTGTACTGTGTGAAATTTCCATTACCTCAGAAGGCTCTCAGCTGTATGAAAAATTTTAAATTGATACAATCTTGTAATGTCTGTTGACTGTACTAAACTATGTTCCTATATATAAGTTTCGCATGAGCTTTCTCTTGATAATGCTACTACGAATTATGTTAGATGCTTTGTGCTTCAGTTTTCTTGTCAATAATAACATGAAGATAATATGTGAATCCTTAGGTTAGTAACATTATCTGTAAAATCACTGTATGATTATAATTTTCACATACTTGTGGAGGTATCTAAAACAGTCCATTTTCTCTGTGAAGCTCTAACCAGCTCCATTATACCCTCAAAGTTGTTTCCGCCATTTAGTTCTTGATACTAAATCTCGTGAATTACGGTAAAGTAAAAATGTTTCTCATATATTTTTATCAATAACAACATGTGATTAAACCTTTATCTTGTTTTGTACAGTCTAGATACAAATATAATTCTGTCTGCCCTATTTATTTTGTGTTTTACGTTAGATGCATGTACATAGTTTCCGTCATTCATTAATAAAGTTTCATCCACTCCTCGCCAACTGAGGTACGTTCTCATTTTGTCTCGCAACTCTTGGTCTAAGATTCAATATGTATCTATTTAAATTGGTAACATAATAGTTAACCACTTTGTCAATGTCTTCTTACTGAATATAGACAACCTTTCAAGAGAGAATAATAGTTGAAATGCGGCTGAAAATATATACTGCATGCTTACGATGTAATACATATGAGATTTTATTCGAGAATTTTCTCGGTATTGAGTTTCCATCGAAACAAGACACCAACAAGTAACTGGTACTGATCCAGAAGCTTTTATGGGAAAATGCAAGGAAGCCTCTTTACCCCTCTTATAAATGAAGAAGACTCCCAGAAGCCGTTCTCCTTAGAGAATAAGGACACAATTTCAGGTAAGTGAGTCTTTCCATTGCTATTATTTAAAAATTTTTTTTATATGAATCGAAAGTTGAACATGAAAAAGAGAAAACAAATCAGACACCATATCGCTTCTACGCATACGAAAACTTCATTTCATACATAAATCTGTTTCTTCTCTGGTTTATCTGCTTTACGACAAATTTCGACTGATAGCTCTCAAATTTTCTTTCCCTTACCATATCTTTAACCTACAAGTAAATTAGTCAATTTTTATTGTCGTCTACAGTCCCAAGGTTTCTTTTTCTGTCTTTTATGCCCTACGATCTCTCTTTCAATGGCTCTTGCTTGCAGGCAGTTTCTTCGCAATGTATGTCCCAGCCACGATATTCTCCTCAAAAAAAGGTTCAAATGGCTCTGAGCACTATGGGCCTTAACATCTGAGGTCATCAGTCCTCTAGAACTTAGAACTACTTAAACCGAAGTAACCTAAGGACATCACAGGCTGCCATGCCCGAGGCAGGATTCGAATCTGCGACCGTAGACTAAAGTGCCTAGAACCGCTCGGCCACACCGGAGCGCGATATTCTCCTCATTCTTATTATTTCTATGATGTTTCTTTCCGTTTTAGAAGTATTCCTTATATGTCATCCTGCTGGTCCACACGACTTTTAGTGTTTCCCTCCATAGCTATATTTCAAAACTATTACAGTTCTACTTTCTGTATGTGTGCCCATGTCAATCACAGTGAGTGTTCATGACAACACACTTTGTAAGCCGGCCGGAGTGGCTTTGCGGTTCTAGGCGCTACAGTCTGGAGCCGAGCGGCCGCTACGGTCGCAGGTCCGAATCCTGCCTCGGGCATGGATGTGTGTGACATCCTTAGGTTAGTTAGGTCTAATTAGTTCTAAGTTCTAGGCGACTAATGACCTCAGAAGTTAAGTCGCATAGTGCTCAGAGCCATTTGAACCATTTGAACACTTTGTAAATCTCTTTCGTAAATCTAACGGCATTCTTTTTGGTTATCCACATGTATCATACTTCTTGTTTCATCATGGAAGCTTTCATTTTCTGTTCCCAAGAAAGATTTTATTTGTTTCAAAGTCTTTACTGCTAATTCTGTGTTTGTTGCTTCTCATCACTTTGGTCTTTCCTACATTTAGGCACTTTCTTAACTCTTTTCCCACTTTTACGACCGTCTCCATCATAAACGTAGTTCTTCCTTTCTTCTTCTACTATTAAGCCTCTATCTTTTCCTAATGTTTTGTCTGTTGGTTGTTCAGTATAAGCATTGAAAGGCGTTGGTAAATGAATAACAACGTTGTCTTACACCTCTTCTAATATCTGGTGGCCGCTTCTGAACAATACTTTTTGTCATGCGTAAGCTTCCTCTACCAAACTTCTTTAGTGTCAGTGTATACCAGTATCCTTCGGGATTTTTCAGTGCACTCTGTCAAACATTTCCTATTTAACAAAACAAATGTACAAATCCGTGTTAATTTATAATATTATTTGTGCTATCATCCTCATACATCCACTAGAAATAGGTGTTATTTTCCCCTTCCTTAATCCAGGCTAATCCTCAAACACGTTTTCCTCAACTTTTCTTTATATTCTTCTGATTTCAAAGCTACACAATGTCTTCATAATTTGGCATATGAAATTAATTGTCCTGTAATCTTCGCATTCTTTCATTTTGTAATTCTTTGGTAACGGAAAGAGAATAGCTTTAATTACATCTTCAGGCGACATACCATTTATAAGGTTGGACAGTCTGGTTTTTGCTCCATTTCGCTACGCATTTCGAGTTACAGCTAGATTTTATGATCAGTTCATTGCTTTCCTCTTTCTGAGAACTTCAATGAGTTTGGCAGGTTCACCTCTTAACACATCTGGACCATGGTCCGTTAGGGCATATTCTAATTCATTCACTATTCTAATTCATTCATCAATCTTAGTCTTGAATGATCTTATTCTCCACATAATTCTTTATCATGCTCCTTCCATACCTGTTAATTTTCTTACGCGCATCTTCTTATTTTTATCGAATTTCCATTTTCTGACTTTTCTTGGATCATTATTTGCTACATAATTAGCTGTCTTTTACGATGTTTCTAATGTATCTTGGTTTTCCAGTTCGATTTTCTCACATTAACTTGTTATCTACTCCTTTTTAGCCTGATCAGTTATCTTCTTAGTTCATTATTCGGCTTTCTACTGAGTACTACTTTTACCTTTAGTGAATGGTGATTCTTCAGTTTCCTACGTTCACTCATTTTACCTAACAAACCTGATATAATTTATTCCAGCCTACTTATTCCCTTGATCATAACATTTTAATAGTATTGATTTGTCTGATGTAGTGATACTTCCGGTTGAATATATCAATTTAAGAGTAGGCCTTAGACTGCCTATACTTCAACTTAAGCATGTTTCATTTACTTGTAAGCTTTCTTCTTTTGCTGTGTTTCGTCTTTATCCATATATCTGTCGCCAGAAAGCAAACATACAAATAGCAGTTATTATTTAAATACACAAGAAACTTCCAATTATTCTCCAACAACATGTCGCAAAAATCGTCCTGGCACCCCTACTGTCCCTATCTCTGAACCAAAGCGGTCAGGCTAGAAAACCAAGAGTCTTCCAAACAGTTTACAGACACTTAAGCTAGTAATCACTTAGGTGGTTGTTCTGATTATTCAGTCCTGTACATTTCTGAGTTTAATGCTTTCACTGAATCTTATTAAAGATATGGATTCCGTCAGGCAGTAAGACATCTGCCTCTATATATATATATAAAGGAAGAAAACGTGGTTGTATTCCAAACCTTACTCCAAAATTCTAGGAATATTACGTTGAAAATATGGCTGCACGATCTTTGAAAGCGCTGATTACGTGACACAGACATGGTGTGTCATTATACGACAGTTTCCAACCTTTAGTACCCTTCATTTCTCAAAATCCACCACTTTCCAATACTTAAATATATGTCTTCAGGAACCCAGAGAATTTACTTATTGGAAAATGCTAAGTGGTGGTTTTGAAAAGTTGATGTATCAAAAAACAAACAATGCAGATGATGTCTTTAGTGGTAGACCCATTTCATCGCTTTCAATGAAATAATCATCATTAGACGTGTAGCTGATGTCACTCACATCTCGAAGAGTGCAATGAATTCTCGTTTAGTGCACACCTGAATACGGCTTGATTACTGACATTATCAGCATTCTGAGATCTATTGCAGTCTATACTTCTGGCGCCGAGGAGACCATGAGGTGAGGTAAACTTGTGAAAAACCACCCTTGATTGACTGTACACTAACAGTATTGAATAAGAGGACAAACAGAGCGAAGACCTGAGTATGTATTGCGGAGTTCACCTTCACCAAAGTAGAAGGCTGTTGTGACATGGCTCCGATGTAAGGTTAGGAAATGGGAAAAAAAAAACAGGAAACATCAAGATGCAAAATTAAAGGCTATGAATACTTTAAGAACATCGAAATGTGTTTTCCCTGTATCACTTCGAGTAAATGCCGGCATGGACAATGTAAAGAGGTAGAGGGAAATTTCCCCTCACAAGTCACTTTATTTTTGAAGAGCATAGAGAACATCAAACACTTACATTTCGGCCTTCTTACATTTTTCAGCCTACCCCCACGAACCATGGACCTGGCCGTTGGTGGGGCGACTTGCGTGCCTTAGCGATACTGATGGCCGTACCGTAGGTGCAACCACAACGGAGGGGTATCTGTTGAGAGGCCAGACAAACGTGTGGTCCTTGAAGAGGGGCAGCGGCCTTTTCAGTAGTTGCAGGGGCAACAGTCTGGATGATTGACTAATCTGGCCTTGCAACACTAACCAAAACGGCCTTGCTGTGCTGGTACTGCGAACGGCTGAAAGCAAGGGGTAACTACAGCCGTAATTTTTCCCGAAGGCATGCAGCTTTATTGAATGATTAAATGATGATGGCGTCCTCTTGGGTAAAACATTCCGGAGTTAAAATAGTCCCCCATTCGGATCTCTGGGCGGGGACTACTCAAGAGGACGTCGTTATCAGGAGAAAGAAAACTGGCGTTCTACGGATCGGAGCGTGGAATATCAGATCCCTTCCTTAATCGGGCAGTTAGGCTAGAAAATTTAAAAAGGGAAATGGTTAGGTTGAAGTTAGATATAGTGGGAATTAGTAAAGTTCGGTGGCAGGAGGAACAAGACTTTTGGTCAGGTGAATACAGGGTTATAAATACAGAATCAAATAGGGGTAATGCAGGAGTAGGTTTAATAATGAATAAAAAATAGGAGTGCGGGTAAGCTACTACAAACAGCATAGGGAACGCATTATTGTGGCCAAGATAGACACGAAGCCCATGCCTACTACACTAGTACTAGTTTATATGCCAACTAGCTCTGCAGATGATGAAAAAATTGATGAAATGTATGATGAGATAAAAGAAATTATTCAAGTAGTGACGGGAGACGAAAATTTAATAGTCATGGGTGACTGGTATTCGAGATTAGGAAAAGGGAGAGAAGGAAACATAGAGGGTGAATATGGTTTGGGGGAGAGAAATGAAAGAGGAAACCGTCTGGCAGAATTTTGCACAGACCATAACTTAATCATAGCTAACACTTGGTTCAAGAATCATAAAAGAAGGTTGTATCCATGGAAGAAGCCTGGAGATACTGACAGATTTCAGATAGATTATATAATGGTAAGACAGAGATTTAGGAACGAGGTTTAAAATTGTAAGACATTTCCAGGGGCAGATGTGGACTCTGACCACAATCCATTGGTTATGAACTGTAGATTAAAACTGAAGAAACTGCAAATATGTGGGAATTTAAGGTGGCGGGACCTGGATAAATTGAATAGGTTGTACAGAGTTTCAGGGAGAGCATAAGGGAACAATTGACAGGAATGGGGGAAAGAAATACAGTAGAAGAAGAATGGGTAGCTCTGAGGGATGAAGTAGTGAAGGCAGCAGAGAATCAAGTAGGTAAAAAGACGAGGGCTAGTAGAAATCCTTGGGTAACAGAAGAAATATTGAATTTAATTGAAAAAGGAGAAAATATAAAAACGCAGTAAATGAAGCAGGCAAAAGGGAATACAAACGTCTCAAAAATAAGATCGACAGGAAGTGTAAAATGGCTAAGCAGGGATGGCTAGAGGACAAATGTAAGTATGTAGAGGCTTATCTCACTAGGGGTAAAATAGATACTGCCTGCAGGAAAAATAAAGAGACCTTTGGAGAAAAGAGAGCCACTTGTATGAATATCAAGAGCTCAGATGGAAACCCAGTTCTAAGCAAAGAAGGGAAAGCAGAGAGTTGGAAGGAGTATATAGAGGGTCTATACAAGGGCGATGTACTTAAGGACAATATTATGGAAATGGAAGAGGATGTAAATGAAGATGAAAGGGGATATACGATACTGCGTGAAGAGTTTGACAGAGCACTGAAAGACCTGATTCGAAACAAGGCCCCGGGAGTGATAATAATTCCAATCCCAAAGAAAGCAGGTGTTGACAGATGTGAAAATTACCGAACAATCAGTTTAATAAGTCACAACTTCAATATACTAACGCGAATTCTTTACAGACGAATGGAAAAACTGGTAGAAGCCGACCTCGGGGAAGATCAGTTTGGATTCCGCAGAAATGTTGGATCACGTGAGGCAATAGTGACCCTACGTCTTATCTTAGAAAATAGGTTAAGGAAAGGCCAACCTACATTTCTAGCATTTGTAGCCTTAGAGAAAGCTTTTGACATTGTTGACTCGATTACTCTCTTTCAAATTCTAAAGGTGGCAGGGGTAAAATACAGGGAGCGAAAGGCTATTTACAATTTGTACAGAAACCAGATGGCAGTTATAATAGTCGAGGGGCATGAAAGGGAAGCAGTGTTTGGGACGGGAGTGAGACAGGGCTGTAGCCTATCCCCGATGTTATTCAATCCGCATATTGAACAGGCAGTAAAGAAAACAAAAGAAATATTCGGAATAGGAATTAAAATCCATGGAGAAGAAATAAAAACTTTGAGGTTCGCCGATGACATTGTGATTCTGTCAGACACAGCAAAGGATCTGGAAGAGCAGCTGAACAGAATTGACAGTGTCTTGAAAGGAGGATATAAGATGAACATCAACAAAAGCAAAACGAGGATAATGGTATGTAGTCTAATTAAATGAGGTGATGCTGAGGGAATTAGATTAGGAAGTGAGACACTTTAAGTAGTGAAGGAATTTTGCTATTTGGCGAGCAAAATAACTGATGATGGTCGAAGTAGAGAGGATATAAAATGTAGACTGGCAATTGCAAGGAAAGCGTTTCTGAAGACAAGAAATTTCTTAACATCGAGTGTAGATTTAAAAGTTAGGAAGTCGTTTCTGAAAGTATTTGTGTGGAGTGTAGCCATGTATGGAAGTGAAACGTGGACGATAAATAGTTTAGACAAGAAGAGAATATAAGCTTTTAAATGTGGTGCTACAGAAGAATGCTGAAGATTAGATGGGTTGATCACATAACTAATGAGGAGGTATTGAATAGAATTGGGGAGAAGAGGAGTTTGTGGCACAACTTGACAAGAAGAAGGGACCGGTTGGTAGGACATGTTGTGAGGTATCAAGGGATCAGAAATTTAGCATTGGAGGAAAGCGTGGAGGGTAAAAATCGTAGAGGGAGACCAAGATATGAATACACTAAGTAGATTCAGAAAGATACAGGCTGCAGTAAGTACTGGGACATGAAGAAGCTTGCACAGGATAGAGTAGCATGGAGAGCTGCATCAAACCAATCTCAGGACTGAAGACAACAACAACAACAACAACATTTTTCAGTCGCTGTGAGCCACGTAACTGGAACGGGAATATTAACGTGAGAACATTTTTTTTCTTTTCCATGTTACTTTGTCTGTTGATGAATGTCTTTTTTAATCAAGTCAGGCAGGAATGGAATTCTCTTACATGAGTTATTTCCGAGAGTCGATATTGCTGATAGGTTATTTGACGAGGTTACCTGCCAACACATTCCATCTCATTTTGGAAATATTTCTGTGGTCGTCTGCGTATCTGAAACAAGATACCATGAACGTTTGTATTTAATGGATACCATACTTTGTAGTCCAGGAACAAAATTTCATATTTTCGTTTATCGTTAATAAGCATATCTTCTTCTTCTTGTTCTTTTCTTCGTTTCATTAAGCAGTAATCCTTACGGCAGTTTCCGATTTCAATCGTATATGTGTTGGATCTATCTTCTGCCTCGTGTGTTCATTTTCCTTATTTCTATAGCGCATTTTTTCTGAACCACTCGTTTTCTATAACCTAAGATACATTCCTTCAAGCTCTTGATATTCAACTGTTGCCCATTGAAGATGTTCCTTGTTCTTTCTGTTTTTGTAGCTCCTAAAACTGAAAGCAGAGTATTTCTATTCACAGCTTGAGTTTAATTATGTTACTTCTCTTAATAATTCATTGTTCAGTAGCATGAAGGATGCCCATTACTGGGAATAGGATCGTTCCTGGTTTGCTTTCAAATGGACTCTCACGGTTGAAACATATTTCTTCAATGCAGGCAACAACTGAATCGGTTAACTTTTCCAGTACTAGAAGCAGCACCGGTATTCACCGTACTAGTCCAGATCCTGTGAAGAAAATTACTTCGATACTAGGCGTAGAGACTCTGATGCCACATGTTTACACAATCTTATCATGTCCGTAAAATCATTTTGCAAAATTCCTTCGTGATCTGGTCCCGCGATTTGTTTATGAACTTGAACTAAAATTAGTTGTCAGAGGCCTATGTTCTGTAATAAAACCCAAAACATAACCTTTAGTCTGGCATTATTTAAAGACAGTTTCAAAAAGACAAACAAGAAACAGTCCTGAATTTGCCGTACCGTCGCTTTTGAATTTATGTTCCTAATGTAACTATTTCTTCCTGTATGCATACTTTGCCATTCTCGTGAGTCAAAATCGATATTCAAGATTCTAAGTGGCAGCTGTAGAAGTTTTACCTAGGGGGAAAACCACAGGCTTGCGTCTAGGCAAACAGCAACGATTATCGCCTAAAACAAATGAACGTAAGAGAACAGTATGGGAAGGAATGCTGTACATTTTATTTAGTGAAAATGGATAAATTCCTACCACCACACGAGAGGAATTTATTGCAGTAGCCGTAGCATGAGGCTGTGTGTATTATAAACTTATCAGAAGTGTACATGACATGTGGCCAGAGGTGGGTTATATTCCATACATCAGAAAAATGGGCCTGCAAATTGGGCGGTCTAAAAGTGAAGAACGCCTTAAACAGTACTGAATCTAGACAATTGTTAATTCTCCTTAACTTGTATCTGCTCGTAAATAACTTGTTTCTCTTCCCAAAAATGAAAGACAGGCAGCATTCTGAGCCCGCAGAACCGTCTGGTTGCAAATCAGTTCCTAAAACCTTCACAACAAAGTACAGCAGTCTTACAGCCACCATGCAAGGATAAGGTATACGACTTTCACCAGAGAACTTGACACGGTTAGTTTACAAAAAACAGGTAACTTCTTTTCTTTCTCATGGCTTTCACAGAGGCTTGTATTTCACACCCAGTGCTCATTTATGCTATCGTTATCTGTAGAAATGGTTGTGGCAGATTTATTTAATTTATTGGGTGTTCTATGTATCATGTGTGCCACAATTGCTCCAGTTATCAAGTCAATACATATGGGACATCTTTCAGGTGTTTCTGTGAGCGTATGGTGATATTTAACTGGACAGACTGAAGCAGGGTGAAACCCAAAATAATTTGCTTTTTAGCACGCTGACCATCCATACGCCCATGGCGGCGTGAGCTGTTTCTGTTTTCTGGAATCCAATGAAAGAGCAAGTTTTCCACCAGTCCAGAACAGATTTTAGCATACATGTTGACTTAAATTATACGGTACCGCAATGACAAATTCGACGGTTATCCCTCCTACAATGAATACAAAAAATTGATACCGAGGAAAATATCAATAGACGGACGGTAACTTACTACAAATACTGATTAACATCTGATGATGCCACGGTACTAAACAAAAACTAAATAAGAGACGACATATTTGTGGACACCAGTAAAATGCCGTTTGGATTGCAGCCGACACACGCTTCGTAATTGTCGGATGGTAATGGCTTAATCGTCTCCAGTCATTGGAGATGTCACCACGAATTCATTTGGAAGGCACTAACACCTATCTCCAACTGCAAACTGCTGACCCTCAGTTAATCAAAAATCTTCTCCACTCCGTGGTGCGTAGCGTAGAAGTAGCTGGTACTACACTTCTTGTCTGATTTTGTTAATGCAACATTGTTGTGTGTTACTGAAATTGAAACGAGGTATTCTTTGTGCCTCGTGTAATCTGTACAGTAAACAGTGTTTTCCATAGCAGCCATCAAACTGTTGAGGCCTTCATGGTCATTTCTGACGCGTTGCCTGTTGGCTATGGTTCAAAAATGGCTCTAAGCATTATGGGACTTAACATCTAAGGTCATCAGTCCCCTAGACTAAGAACTACTTAAACCTAACTAACCTAAGGACATCACACACATCCATGCCCGAGGCAGAATTCGAACCTGCGATCATAGCAGCAGCGCGGTTCCAGACTGAAGCTCATAGAACCGCTCCGCCACAGCGGCCGGCGTGGCTAAGTTCCTGGGACATTCGGTAGTTTAGTGGTTTGCTTACCGTTCGGCCACATGTGTGTTCGTCACTCCATCGGGTGAACGAGTCTGCCAATGGCAATGGAGGCTGAATGTTTGACAAGGCTATCCACTACTATTGGCGATCGTGAAGTTAGCCCCTAAACGATCGTTGGCCAATGATACCGACACGATCACCAGTCGGCAACACGTTTGGACCGTTACCCTTTCTGTAGTTGTAATGTATCGTCCGTAACCACATCGTTTCTGTGAAGGATTGTTTTCCATTCACTGATACTACACACGAGACACTGCCATAGCAGAATACCAGGTACTAGCCGAAAACCACAGTATGGGAAACCGTTTCCTGAAAGCCAACCGGTCTTTCCTATTGAAAATACTGACAAAACATTATTTCTTGCCAACAGCGCTCACTGACTTTTTCTCTCACCTTTCCACTTCGCTTCACAGCTCCTTACTGCCGAATCTTCCGGTAGTATTGGCCTTTCTGGTCACACACGAGAGGGCACTGCTCGCCAATACCAATACTTCGTTGTCTCCTGTCTTAACCCCTTATTGCCATACGCTGCTCCAGACACTCATTTCATTCTCACTGTCTATTACAATTTTCGTTTACGTATCGCGAAAAAGTTCTTTCTTTAACTCCTTCTATGAAGTAAAAGGAATGCAGAAGTCAATATTATTACCTGTTAGGAGTTCCACATTGGTGGGGTACTAAAATATCCTGTACTAACCCTCGAATGTAAAATAACACGAAAATCTCACCAGTTAAATGTTCAACAAAAGGACCACTACATACTAAAACTACTATACCTGACGGGGAGATTCGTTCACATACCCATCTCCCACTGCGCCTGGACTTCTACTTTCCCAGATTTCAATCAGGCCCTCCAAATCCCCGGCAGCTACGCATT